>NC_064614.1:57337500-57587500 GCF_023898315.1 Schistocerca nitens | reverse complement strand
ATTACCCAACGCAATGCATTGCTTCAAATATATATATATATATATATATATATATATATATATATATATATATATATATATATATATATAATCCTTTGTAATTAAGCAATGAGTGCCAATGTTCTCTGTAAAACGGTTTATGTACATTATTCTGTAATACTATGTCATTTATTAGCTCCTGTTTTCAATTATGACTTCTGATGGTTTATAATTAGGCAATGAGTGCCAATGTTCTCTGTAAAACGACTCATAAACATTATTCTGTAATACTATGCCACTTATTAGCTCCTGTTTTCAATGATGACTTCTGATGGCTTATAATTAGGCAATGAGTGCAAATGTTCTCTGTAAAACAACTCATGAACATTAATCTGTAATACTACATACATGGTACAGAAATGTTCAATAACTGGGCAATGAGTGCCACCAACTATTAGTGTAATTCTCAATGAAGACTAGTATGTGACTTAATGTCTTTCACCTTCTGATCTAATTACCTGGAATTACTGCAATATCCGTTTGTCCTGTATATCCACATGATCATGGAGCACTATATTTGGTTTTTGCACTAATTCTACGTTGGTGTACCTTAAAAGAACGTGGTGTTGACACGACATGCTGTCCACCACCGTGAGCGATGGAGATGCTATTATGGTCCCACTGTTTGGTGTACCTAATGTACTACCAAAAACATAACATGGAATATTACTACGACATTTCAGTGTCTTGGCTACGCTGATTAATTCTTCTGGGAAAAGAACTTCAGATTGTCTCACTTGGTGTTGTGCTTCTGTAGAAAGATATGGACTTTCAGTGTAGCTGCGTGCAACCTAAAGTGCTACAACCATGGTGCCATCCTTCCCTTTCCTATCCTAATTCTTGTAACATAGTGAAAATCATTTTTTCTAACATGAATTCTACTCATTGCATATACATTTTTTTTTTGATTTGCTGATATGTTCTGAACTACAGTGCATATGCACTTATGTCATTTGTTAATATGTTTTGTACTCATTATATATATATTTTGTCATTATCTGATATGTTCTGTACTCGGTGCATGTGCACTATATTTACTTCATGTTCTACACCTATATATCTGTATATTCTGTGATTGTAAAAGCTAATTAATTTAAAAAAAATTTGTTGCTCATGGCAAGTCCAAATGACTCACCATCGCTGCCAAATTTTTGCCCCACCAGTGGAGGGTTATGAAAGACGTATGTATTCATTACCAGCGATGGCGAGGCATGACAGAATCTCTGACCAGAGAGTTATTTATTGTTAGCTGTTGCTAGTCTGCGCTTGACCGCGCGAGACGACAGTTAGTGTGTAGCGAGTCGGCTGAGGTAGTAGTCAGTCGGCAGTAGTAGTAGCGAGTGGACAGTTGTACCGAGCAGAAGTCGGCATGCGTCGGCGGCGTGCTCTTCTCGCGACTCTGGTCACGATTCGGGACGATATGTATTGTTGTAGAAGGTAAAGACGCAGCATTGCGCACATCTAATAATGTATGTTAACTGTAATTAATTTGTTAAAAAAATGCCCCAATAATAATTTTCTATAAAGTAACTCTTTTAAAGAAAAACATTCATTTCAATTTAAAGAATATTTCCTATGCATTTCCTCCAAGAATCAAAATTAAATATACGCCAGCATTGCACGAAGCTGTGTCGATAGATAAGAGCAGATATAGATGCAGTTTTTATTGAGGTAAGAATTTTTGCTTTTTTATTCAGAATACAGGGCCGAAGGTCAGCGCTGCTGTCCTTATAAAATTTATCAGGTTTAATTATTTCACAGGGCCGAAGGTCAGCGCTGCTGTCCTTATAAAATTTACCAGATATTATTATTTCTGCTGAGAGGTTCGATTTGGGTCATGGTTCACTATTTAATTAATATTGTTGTTGGTTTATGGTCAATTTTCATTCTTTAATTTTTGTGTGAGGAGAATACGCTTGGCTTCATTTCAGTTTAACGATATTTGGCTTGATTTCCATTTTGCATTTATATTCATTGATTTCTGAGGAGAGGTTACAACCTGTCCATCTTTGGAACACGGTTCCTATCTGCTCGCGTATTTCCTTGAACTCTTGATCTATTCGGCGATATAAAGTAGGTCTCCACTTACTATATTCTCTACTACTTGCTTGATACCTTCATTAACAGACAATATCACCTACTGTTCCTTATCCACTACCCAGTCGCCTAATTTTTGCTTAAACTGCTGGGTTTTTTCTTGGAACTTTTGTCCCATTCGTCCTTCACATCCGGACGCTATTTCCTTTACTGTTGAGGCCAGGTTTTGTACCTCAACTTCTGCCTTTCGTTGTCTCCCCCGCACGATTTCAATTTCACTGTTTAGTCTGTTTATTTCTATCGGAAATTGTTCGTGGATTTGCTTCATACTATTTATTTATTTCCTAATTGCTGTCTGTTCATTTGTCAAAGTGCTCACATCAGCTAATACTTTAACAAAATCTTACCTTGTGGGCAGTTCGTTCACTTTATTTATTATACCCTTTACTTTCTCGGCTAACTCTGCCTGTTCTGTAACAAAATTACTCACAGTGGTAGTCAGATTTGTTACTTTAGCCACTACATTTGCCTGTTCCACACCTATGGTTTCTACATTTGCAGAAATAGCCTCCTGCGCAGCTGACGTATTCGCTTGCTCAGCAAACAGTTTCGTCTGAGAAGCAGACATGTTGGACTATTCTGCAGCTAAACTATCTACGATTTTGATCAGAAGTTTCATTTGATTTAAGAGCTCAGCCACAGGATTCTCCTTGGACAGCATCTACCTTTTGCCCTGGGTTTTGTTCATCATCACTGGACTGCACATTCTCTTCCTGCTCCCTCTGCGCTCTAAACTGTGATCTGGTTTTAACCATAAGAATTCAGTTGTTCACTATTCTTTCAATTACTTTTCTCTGGACACTGAGCCATGGCTAGCTGGCGCCAGTCTTATTTTGTTCATGTATCGTTGAGATCGATTGTGGTTGAGGTAAACTATCTTTGCTTTTCGCGTGTCCTATCTTGCGGGTCGGTAGGAGAAGCGAGTTGGTTGTTAGCCTTCGACGGGTAACCCTCGAGATCTCGTGACATTCGTGGGGAGACGAGTGTCAACGGCTGCCTAACGAGCGTGATGACCGTTACACGTTGTGGTATGAAATTGGTTGGGCGTTTGGCCGACATGGGCAGCTTGGAGATACAAGTTGTGTGACTTCGCTGTAAACAAAACTTGAAGGGCAGCGGTGAGGCTGCGGAACCTGCTCACTCGTATTGTGTTCCTGATATGAAATAACCCGTCATAATTGAGTTTGTTCACCGACACACTCAGAGATTTTAAACTTTATTATTATGGTGAGACTTTCATAGTCGAAGACGGTGTGAAACAGTTCAGTTGGCCTAGTTAAATGGTGGCCGTTATTTTAAAATTTTCTCAAAAGTTTTGCTAGTGCTTTGTGTCTCTTGCAATCAAATGATTTTATGTTGCCGTTTTTAAAGGCTGCACTCTATCAATACAGTTGTCCATGTGTAGGTGAGTCAAAGGTTCTGCCGAGCATTTCTATGTTTGAGTTAGTCGAATGTCTTTGAGATTCGGGCAGACACGTTTGATTGTTCAAATGGCTCTGAGTACTATCAGACTTAACATCTGAGATATCACGAAATAAACATCAAACGAAAAAACTACAAAGAACGAAACTCGTCTAGCTTGAAGGGGGAAACCAGATTGGGCTACGGTTGGCCCGCTAGATGGCGCTGCCATAAGTCGAACGGATATCAACTACGTTTTTTAAAAAATAGGAATCCCCATTTTTTATTACATGTTCGTGTAGTACGTAAGGAAACATGAATGTTTTAGCTGGACCACTTTTTTCGCTTTGTGACAGATGACGCTGTAATAGTCACAAACGTATAAGTGCGTGGTATCACGTAACATTCCGCAAGTGCGGACGGTATTTGTTTCGTGATACATTACACGTGTTAGAATGGACCGTTTACCAATTGCGGAAAAGGTCGATATCGTGTTGATGTGTGGCTATTGTGATCAAAATGCCCAATGGGCGTGTGTTATGTATGCTGCTCGGTATCCTGGACGACATCATCCAAGTGTCCGGACCGTTCGCCGGATAGTTACGTTACTTAAGAATATAGGAAGTGTTCAGCCACATGTGAAACATCAACCACGACCAGCAACAATTGATGATGCCCAGGTAGGCGTTTTAGCAGCTGTCGCGGCTAATCCGCACATCAGTAGCAGACAAATTGCGCGAGAATCTGGAATCTCAAAAACGTCGGTGTTGAGAATGCTACATCATCATCGATTGCACTCGTACCATAATTCTGCCACTGGGTACAAGAGAAATTACGGGACGGTGACAGACTTTTTGCACGCGTTCTATTTAGCGACGAAGCCTCATTCACCAACAGCGGTAACGTAAACCGGCAAAATATGCACCATTGGGCAACGGAAAATTCACGATGGCTGCGAGAAGTGGAACATCAGCAACCTTGGCGGGTTAATCTTTGGTGTGACGTCATAAGCGAGTGACTGCGTGTGAGATCGCGCTCCAAGTTTTTATATATTTTTAGGTTTCAGATACATATTTTAACGGTTTTTGTGATAATATTTACTATAAAAGTGACGTATTAGTGGTTTCTTCATTCACCTCTGCCTTTCTTGTGTTGTGACCTGATATTTGTGAGTGTTTCGTATCGAGCAACTTAACTTCTTACCTGTGTTTACATTCCGCGCTGACCAGTTGCAGCTGTAGCGGCGCATCGAAAGCTAAGTACTAATTAATTGTTTGTGTATAGTGGTTTATATAGGTACTTTAGTAGCCTTCAACCGGTGTTCTTGGTGTTTTCTGGTGAAATAATTTCAGAAGGACCTTTTGGGAACTTTTTTCAGCTTCGTTACTGTGTCATTAGACGTTTGACTCTCTTTCTGTATTAGTCTTTTGTTATATTCACATTTGTTGTTTATTAATACTGTTAATAATAGTAGTTACTTCCCTTGTAGAGTAAGTTTGTGATTATTGTAGTCAGGTTTTTAACATCATCTTATTGTAGTAGCGGAACTTAGAAAAAGTAAAATTTTACCATGAGTGAGAAGTGTGGGCTTTGCCGTAGGTTCGTGAGTAGTGGATTGCGGTGTGAGACTTGTTCGAAGTATTTTCACTGGGGGGGGGGGGGGGGGATGCAGTGGGGAAGCCAGTGGGCATTCTGGTGAGATCCTCTCCTGGAACTGCAGGTTATGTAGCAAGAGTAAGTTGATAGAGGAGCAGGAGCGTAAGATCTGTGCCCTTCAGGTGCAGTTGAAAAACGCACAGGAGGAGTTGGATAGGATGAGGAGGGAGAAGGGGTTGGGGAATGGGAGCTGGCTGTTGGCAAGAGATCTGCTAGGAGAAGAAGATTTTCAGATAGTTTTACTATTGGTGTTTACAATACATATGACCAACTGTCAGAGTCTAGTGGAGAGGAATCTCTAGTAGCTGTAGATGTAGAAAGTATGCAGCAGACCTCAGTAGTTACGGTGGCTAGAACAGTTGCAAAGTCGAAGAGGAAGAAGAAGGTTCTGCTGTTAGGTAGTTCTCATGGCAGAGGTGTAGGCCAGGAGTTGCAGGAAGTGCTGGGGAGTGAGTACCAGGTCACCAGCATTGTGAAGCCTAATGCAGGATTGGCTCAGGTGACTGTTAAAATAGGGTGGTTATGTAGGGATTTTACCAAAGAGGATCAGGTAGTGATTGTGGGTGGGGCTGGTAATAGTATTGATAGGGATGGGGAGTATAACATAGATGGTGACCTGGAAAAGATAGCCACTCAGACTGGCAACACGAATGTGCATTTCGTGGAACTCTTTCAGCGTCACGATCGGCCTCATCGTAATACAGCCGTCAGGCGTAATAACATGAGATTTGGGGGTGCCCTGATGACAGAAAGCATGGGTCACATTTCAGTGGTGTCGGTGGAGTCTATCAGCAGGACGGGTTTCACTGGACATGGCCTGCATCTCAACAGGTATGGGAAGGGAAGGTTAGCAAAGCTTATAGGTGACAGCACAGGTGGGGGTGGTGGGATCACTCATGGGAAAATTCCTGTAGTAGTGGGTGTTAGAGCTGCACCTTTTTTAGATTGAAGTCAGCTGATAGGTATTCCTGCTTAAGGGAAGTCTCTCTAACAAAGGAACCACTTTTGACAAAGCTTAGGTATCCGAGTAATGAGGGAATTAGTATATTTCATCAAAATATACAAGGTATTAGAGATAAAGTTAGTGAACTGCTTATAGATGTTGACTCTGAAATTATTGATATATCTGAACACTTCTTAAATAAGGAGATAATTCAGAGGCTTCCTTTACCAGGATACAGGTTGGCTGGCAGCTCTTCGAAGAGCTCTTTGCGGTGTGTGGGAGTAGCCATGTATGTAAAAAACAGCATCCCATTTGAGTCAATTGATGTTTCAAAGTACTGCACTGAAAAGGTGTTTGAATGTTGTGCAGGTGTGGTTAAATTTAACGGAGCAAAACTTCTAACTGTTGTTATTTATAGATCCCCAGTCTCCGATTTCACAACATTTTTGCTAAAGCTAGAGGAAGTTCTTGGTTCACTTTATAGGAAATACAAAAAGTTAGTTATATGTGGTGACTTCAATATTAATTGTATAAGGGATTGTGCAAGGAAGAGGATGCTGGTAGACCTCTTTAATTCATTTAATCTTATGCAAACCGTATTCTTTCCAACGAGTGTGCAAGGGAACAGTCGAACAACCATAGACAACATTTTTGTTCATTTCTCATTACTAGAAGGGCATTCTGTTAGCAAAAAGGTGAATGGCCTTTCAGATCATGATGCACAAATTTTAACTCTAAAAGGTTTTTGTGCTGCAGCACGTGTTAAATATAGTCATCAGCTGTTTAGGAAAGCTGATCCTGTTGCTGTAGAGACCTTCGTAAATCTTATCAAGGAACAAGAGTGCCAAGATGTTTATAGCGCTGATACAGTAGACAATAAATATAATCCTTTTCTCAAGACTTTTCTCATGCTCTTTGAAAGTTGCTTTCCGTTAGAACGTTCAAAACAGGGTACTAGCACAAACAGGCAGCCTGGGTGGCTGACTAGAGGGATAAGAATATCTTGTAGAACAAAGTGGCAATTATATCAAAACGTTAGAAACAGTCAAAATCTAAATGCAGCAGCCCATTACAAACAGTATTGTAAGGTGCTTAAAAATGTTATTAGGAAGGCAAAAAGTATGTGGTATGCAGATAGAATAGCTACGTCTCAGGATAAAATTAAAACCATATGGTCAGTCGTAAAGGAAGTGGCTGGTCTGCAGAGACAGGTCGAGAATATAGAATCAGTGCGTAGTGGGGATGTCCGTGTTACTGATAAGTCGCATATATGTACACTATTTAATAATCACTTTCTGAATATAGCAGGTGAACTAACTAGAAACCTAGTCCCAACAGGGAATCATATAGCGCTCTTAGAAAAAAGTGTTCTGAGACTGTTACCTGAAATGCTCCTCCATGATACTGACAAGAGGGAGATTGAGTTAATAATTAAATCACTAAAGACCAAGAACTCTCATGGATATGACGGGGTATCTAGCAGAATACTGAAGCATTGTTCTATGTATGTTAGCCAAGTACTTATCCATATCTGTAACTTTTCCTTTAGGAGTGGTCGGTTTCCTGACCGATTAAAGTACTCGGTAGTGAAGCCACTTTATAAAAACGGAGACATTGATAATGTTGACAATTTTAGACCTATTTCTATGCCATCGGTGTTTGCTAAAGTTATCGAGAAGGTTGTATATACAAGGTTACTGGAGCATTTAAATTCACATAATTTGCTGTCAAATGTTCAGTTTGGTTTTAGAAATGGTTTAACAACTGAAAATGCTATATTCTCTTTTCTCTGTGAGGTTTTGGACGGATTAAATAAAAGGTTGCGAACGCTAGGTGTTTTCTTTGATTTAACGAAGGCTTTTGACTGTGTTGACCACAAAATATTACTGAAGAAGTTGGACCATTATGGAGTAAGGGGAGTAGCTCACAATTGGTCGCCTCTTACTTTAAGAACAGAAAGCAGAAGGTAATTCTCCGCAATATTGAGAGTGGTAGTGATGTTCAGTCCCAATGGGGCACTGTTAAGTGGGGCGTTCCCCAAGGGACGGTGCTGGGGCCACTGCTGTTTCTTATTTATGTAAATGATATGCCTTCTAGTATTACAGGTGATTCAAAAATATTTCTGTTTGCTGATGACACCAGCTTGATAGGGAGGATCTTGTGTGTAATATTGAAACAGTAACAAATAATGTAGTTCATGAAATAAGTTCGTGGCTTATGGAAAATAATTTGATGCTAAATCACAGTAAGACTCAGTTTTTACAGTTTCTAACTCACAATTCAACAAGAACTGATATTTTGATCAGACAGAATGGGCATATTATAAGCGAGACGTAACAGTTCAAGTTCCTAGGCGTTCGGATAGATAGTAAGCTGTTGTGGAAAGCCCATGTCCAGGATCTTTTTCAGAAACTAAATGCTGCTTTATTTACCATTAGAACAATATCTGAAATAAGTGACTCTTCAACACGAAAAGTAGTCTACTTCGCATATTTTCATACGCTTATGTCGTATGGTATTATTTTTTCGGGGTAATTCTTCTGATTCAAAGAGGGTATTTTTGGCTCAAAAACGGGCTGTTCGAGCTATTTGTGGTGTAAGTTCGAGAACCTCTTGTCGACCCCTATTCAATAGTCTGGGAATTCTGACATTGCCCTCACAGTATATATTTTCTATAATGTCGTTTGTTGTTAGCAATATTAGCCTATTCCCAAGAGTTAGCAGCTTTCACTCAGTTAATACTAGGCAGAAATCAAATCTGTATGTGGAATGCACTTCCTTGACTCTTGTGCAGAAAGGAGTGCAGTATTCTGCTGCATCCATTTTCAATAAGCTACCACAAGAACTCAAAAATCTTAGCAGTAGCCCAAAGTCTTTTAAGTCCAAACTGAAGAGTTTCCTCATGGCTCACTCCTTCTATTCTGTCGAGGAGCTCCTGGAAGAGCTAAAAAATTAAGCAAATTCCAGTGTTACATTGTTGATTTTCTTTATTTAAACTTACGACTTGTCACCTGAATATGTTTTTTTATATTTCATTTTATCTGTTTCTACTATCGTGTTATAATTTGATGTATTGACTCGTTCCATGACCATGGAGACTTCTCCTTAATTTGGTCCCACGGAACAATAAATAAATGAATAAAAATAAATAAATGTATGGTGCGGCATTATGGGGGAAAGGATAATTGGCCTCCATTTCATCGATGGAAATCTAAGTGGTGCAATGTATGCTGATTTCTTATGTAAAGTTCTACCGATGTTACTACAAGATGTTTCACTGTATGACAGAACGGCGATGTACTTCCAACATGATGGATGTCCGGCACATAGCTCGCGTGCGGTTGAAGTGGTATTGACAGGTGCATTGGTTGTCGAAGCACCATACCATGGCCCGCACGTTCACCGGACCTGACGTCCCCGGATTTCTTTCTGTGGGGAAAGTTGAAGGATATTTGCTATCGCGATCCACCGACAACGCCTGACAACATGTGTCACCGCATTGTCAATGCATGTGCGAACATTACGGAATGCGAACTGCTCGCTTTTGAGAGAAATGTCGTTACACGTATTGCCAAATGCACTGAGCTTGACGGACATAATTTTGAGCATTTATTGCATTAATGTTGTATTTACAGGTAATCACGCTGTAACAGCATGCGTTCTCAGAAATGATAAGTTCACAAAGGTATATGTATCACATTGGAACTACCGAAATAAAATGTTCAAACGTACCTAAGTTCTGTATTTTAATTTAAGAACCTACCTGTTACCAACTGTTCGTCTAAAATTGTGAGCCATATGTTTGTGACTACTACGGCGTCACCTATCATAAAGCGAAAAAAGTGGTCCAACTAAAACATTCATATTTATTTACGTACTACACGAATATGTAATAAAAATGGGGTGTTCCTATTTAAAAAAACGCAGTTGATATCCGTTTGACCTATGGCAACGCCACCTAGCCGGCCAACCATAGCGCCATCTGGTTTCCTCCTTCAAGCTAGACAAGTTTCGTTCTTTGTAGTTTTTTCGTTTGACGCTTATTGCTTGAGATATTTGGCCCGGTGACGATCAGTGGACCACCCTGTATATTGTATGTAACCTGTTGTATATGAACTTGATTTCTTAAATATTAGGGACTGGCAACTGGCTAAACCTTAAACTGAATAGCAGCTGCTGAGTTCCTTGTGCAGCTTTTTCTACTAATTTTTACTAACACGTCTGAGCACGTGAACATTAACTTTTTAAGATCAGTGTCTCTGTTGTAGTTTTTTTTATTTAAGTGGTACTATCATGTTATGTAATGGCATCTTAGCTTGGCACTAGTGTTCAAGTGTTATTAAGTCACCCTTTACTTGTAATTGTTTCATCATATCTATTTTGAGGGAAGTCCTATATGAGAGTTTGAAGTTCTCAAGTTTGTCGGTAACCCTGTTTCTTCATTGGAATTGTTTGTTAGAGTACGGACAACGTTGGGTTTCTAACTGTATTTGCAAAGTTTTATCTAGTGGCTTGTTCACAATTTGTAATTGTCAATTTTTTTAAAAAGGGTAATGTCAATAAACTCTCTTAATTATAAATTGAGGCCACCAACCGTGATTCCATCCCGCTTCCTCTTTTATGGTATTTAAGGTACGGTGTGTAAGTGTGCTACGTTTAAGGAATCACGTATCAGACACAATTCAGCTTTACCCCACTAAAATACACATCAGATTCTATACCATTTTGAACACATAAAACAAAATATATCACTCTGAATATATGTTGTTGTTGTGGGTTTCAGTCCTGAGACTGGTTTGATGCAGCTCTCCATGCGACTCTATCTTCATCTCCCAGAACCTACTGCAGCCTACATCCTTCTCAATCTGCTTAGTGTATTCATCTCTTAGTCTCCCTCTACGATTTTTACCCTCCACGCTGCCCTCCAATACTAAATTGGTGATCCCTTGATGCCTCAGAACATGTCCTACCAACCGATACCTTCTTCTAGTCAAGTAATGCCACAAACTCCTCACCAATTCTATTCAATACCTCCTCATTAGTTATGTGATCTACCCATCTAATCTTCAGCATTCTTCTGTAGCACCACATTTCGAAAGCTTCTATTCTCTTCTTGTCCGAACTATTTATCGTCGATGTGTCACTTCCATACATGGCTACACTCCATACAAATACTTTCAGAAACGGCTTCCTTACATTTAAATCTATACTCCATGTTAACAAATTTCTCTTCTTCGGAAACGCTTTCCTTGCCATTGCCGGCCTACATTTTATATCCTCTCTACTTGGACCATCAGTTAAAATATGTCACTCTGCATATACTAAAACATAAATAACTAAAGCTACAAATATTCCTAACCCTGTAGTTATCTATAAAGTCCAGACTGTGTGCAATGAGTTAGCATGTCATTCTTGTACTTGCCTTTACTGCATAGAAGAAGCGAAACGCTCCACCTCGCGATGTATCCTCACTTTAAACCGATAACAATAGAAAAGTCGTTGAACCGATCACTCTCTTCCGTCATTTAGTACGGGCCAAGGTATATCATAAATATCGTTATAAAATCACCTGTAGGCGTAACTCGACATACAGATGTGAAATTTAAAAATCATTAACAAAGATTTTTCTATGTTTTAGCCCATACGCTTCTATTAATTATACGTGTTCATGGAATTTGAAATCACCTATTCATGTATCAAAGTTACCGAGAAGAATAGTATACACGTGAACGGAAAAAATAGATAATGTGTTAGATGACGATGTATTTGACTTTAGGAAAAGTGAAGGGACCCGACAGGCAGTTCTGACGTTGAGCTTCACAATGGAGCAAAAATCAAGACATTTTATAGGATTTTTCAACCTGGAAAAGGGATTCGACAATGTGGAAAAATACAAAACGTTCGAAATTTCAGGAAAAATAGGAGTAAGCTGACGGAAAAGACGGGTAGTATATAATAGGGGGCAGATCAAGAGGGAACATTAAGAATGGAAGACAAACAACGAAGAGCTCGGATTAAAAATGGTGTAAAAGAGGGATGCAGTGTTTCGTCCCTACTGTTCAGTGTGTACATCGAAGAGCCGGTCAGTGTGGCCGAGCAGTTCTAGGCGCTTCAGTCTGGAACCGTGCGACTGCTACGATCGCAGATTCGAATCCTGCCTCGGGCATGGATGTGTGTGTTGTCCTTACGTTAGTTAGGTTTAAGTAGTTCCTTCCGCCGCCGAGCAGTGTGTCAGCAGTGCGCAAGTAGCAGCATTACTGCATACACTAGGCACTCTCGTATTTTAAAACCGTTTAAATTTTGTGTCGATTTGTTTGTGCAGTCCGTACATTAGTTCAGACGTTCTTTGCACAACAGTTTTTAGCATGGATAGGGACTGCAACTGCTGTGTTCGGATGCAGGCTGAGTTGGCATCCCTTCGCTCCCAGCTTCAGGCAGTGTTGGCTTCGGTCACACAGCTTGAGGCTGTTGCCAATGGGCATCACTGTGGGGGTCCGGATGGGGGTTTGTCGGGGACGGCCAGCTCGTCCCACGCATCCCCCGATCGGACTACGACTGTGGCTGCCCGGGATACTGCCCACATTGAGGTTGATTCCTCACCTGTGGTAGAGTGGGAAGTCGACTCGAGGTGTGGCAGGGGGCGAAAGACATTCCGGAGGGCTGAACGGAAGGCCTCCCCAGTTTGTCTGACGAACCGGTTTCAGGCGCTGTCTCAGGCTGATACTGATCTTCGGCCGGACATGGCTGCTTGTCCTGTTCCAGAGGTTGCCCCTCAATCTGCAAGATCCGGGAGGTCGCAGAGGGTGGGCTTACTGGTAGTTAAGAGCTCCAACGTCAGGCGCGTAATGGGGCCCCTTAGGGATATGGCAGCAAGAGAGGGGAAGAAAACTAATGTGCACTCCGTGTGCATACCGGGGTGAGTCATTCCAGATGTGGAAAGGGTCCTTCCGGATGCCATGAAGGGTACAGGATGCACCCATCTGCAGGTGGTCGCTCATGTCGGCACCAATGATGTGTGTCGCTATGGATCGGAGGAAATCCTCTCTGGCTTCCGGCGGCTATCTGATTTGGTGAAGTCTGCCAGTCTCGCTAGCGGGATGAAAGCAGAGCTCACCATCTGCAGCATCGTCGACAGGACTGACTGCGGACCTTTCGTACAGAGCCGAGTGGAGGGTCTGAATCAGAGGCTGAGACGGTTCTGCGACCGTGTGGGCTGCAGATTCCTCGACTTGCGTCATAGGGTGGTGGGGTTTCGGGTTCCGCTGGATAGGTCAGGAGTCCACTAAACGCAGCAAGCGGCTACACGGGTAGCAGGGGTTGTATGGCGTGGACTGGGCGGTTTTTTAGGTTAGATGGCCTCGGGCAAGTACAGAAAGGGCAACAGCCTCAAAGAGTGCGGGGCAAAGTCAGGACATGCGGGGACCAAGCAGCAATCGGTATTGTAATTGTAAACTGTCGAAGCTGCATTGGTAAAGTACCGGAACTTCAAGCGTTGATAGCACCGAAGCTGAAATCGTTATAGGTACAGAAAGCTGGCTGAAGCCAGAGATAAATTCTGCCGAAATTTTTACAAAGGCACAGGCGGTGTTTAGAAAGGATAGATTGCATGCGACCGGTGGTGGCGTGTTTGTCGCTGTTAGTAGTAGTTTATCCTGTAGTGAAGTAGAAGTGGATAGTTCCTGTGAATTATTATGGGTGGAGGTTACACTCAACAACCGAGCTAGGTTAATAATTGGCTCCTTTTACCGACCTCCCGACTCAGCAGCATTAGTGGCAGAACAACTGAGACAAAATTTGGAATACATTTCACATACATTTTCTCAGCATGTTATAGTCTTAGGTGGAGATTTCAATTTACCAGATATACAGTAGACTGGGACACTCAGATGTTTAGGACGGGTGGTAGGGACAGAGCATCGAGTGACATTATACTGAGTGCACTATCCGAAAATTACCTCGAGCAATTAAACAGAGAACCGACTCGTGGAGATAACATCTTGGACCTACTGATAACAAATAGACCCGAACTTTTCGACTCTGTATGTGCAGAACAGTGAATCAGTGATCTTAAGGCCGTTGCAGCATCCCTGAATATGGAAGTTAATAGGAATATAAAAAAAGGGAGGGAGGTTTATCTGTTTAGCAAGAGTAATAGAAGGCAAATTTCAGACTACCTAACAGATCAAAACGAAAATTTCTGTTCCGACACTGATAATGTTGAGTGTTAATGGTAAAGTTCAAGGCAATCGTAAAATGCGTTTAAGACAGGTACGTGCCGAGTAAAACTGTGAGGGATGGGAAAAACTCACCGTGGTTCAACAACAAAGTTAGGAAACTACTGCGAAAGCAAAGAGAGCTTCACTGCAAGTTTAAACGCAGCCAAAACCTCTCAGACAAACAGAAACTAAGCGATGTCAAAGTTAGAGTAAGGAGGGCTATGCGTGAAGCGTTCAGTGAATTTGAAAGTAAAATTCTATGTACCGACTTGACAGAAAATCCTAGGAAGTTCTGGTCTTACGTTAAATCAGTAAGTGGCTCGAAACAGCATATCCAGACACTCGGGATGATGATGATGGCATTGAAACAGAGGATGACACGCGTAAAGCTGAAATACTAAACACCTTTTTCCAAAGCTGTTTCACAGAGGAAGACCGCACTGCAGTTCCTTCTCTAAATCCTCGCACAAACGAAAAAATGGCTGACATCGAAATAAGTGTCCAAGGAATAGAAAAGCAACTGGAATCACTCAACAGAGGACAGTCCACTGGACCTGACGGGATACCAATTCGATTCTACACAGAGTACGCGAAAGAACTTGCCCCCTTCTAACAGCCGTGTACCGCAAGTCTCCAGAGGAGCGGAAGGTTCCAAATGATTGGAAAAGAGCACAGGTAGTCCCAGTCTTCAAGAAGGGTCGTCGAGCAGATGCGCAAAACTATAGACCTATATCTCTGACATCGATCTGTTGTAGAATTTTAGAACATGTTTTTTGCTCGAGTATCATGTCGTTTTTGGAAACCCAGAATCTACTATGTAGGAATCAACATGGATTCCGGAAACAGCGATCGTGTGAGACCCAACTCGCTTTATTTGTTCATGAGACCCAGAAAATATTAGATACAGGCTCCCAGGTAGATGCTATTTTCCTTGACTTCCGGAAGGCGTTAGATACAGTTCCGCACTGTCGCCTGATAAACAAAGTAAGAGCCTACGGAATATCAGACCAGCTGTGTGGCTGGATTGAAGAATTTTTAGCAAACAGAACACAGCATGTTGTTATCAATGGAGAGACGTCTACAGACGTTAAAGTAACCTCTGGCTTGCCACAGGGGAGTGTTATGGGACCATTACTTTTCACAATATATATAAATGACCTAGTAGATAGTGTCGGAAGTTCCATGCGGCTTTTCGCGGATGATGCTGTAGTATACAGAGAAGTTGCAGCATTAGAAAATTGCAGCGAAATGCAGGGAGATCTGCAGCGGATAGGCACTTGGTGCAGGGAGTGGCAACTGACCCTTAACATATGTAATGTATTGCGAATACATAGAAAGAAGGATCCTTTATTGTATGATTACATGATAGCGGAACAAACGTTGGTAGCAGTTACTTGTGTACAATATCTGGGAGTATGCGTGCGGGACGATTTGAAGTGGAATGATCATATAAAATTAATTCTTGGTAAGGCGGGTACCAGGTTGAGATTCATTGGGAGAGTCCTTAGAATATGTAGTCCATCAACAAAGGAGGTGGCTTACAAAACACTCGTTCGACCTATCCTTGAGTATTGCTCATCCGTGTGGGATCCGTACATCGGGTTGACGGAAGAGATAGAGAAGATCCAAAGAAGAGCGGCCCGTTTCGTCACAGGATTATTTGGTATCCGTGATAGCCTTACGGAGATGTTTAGCAAACTCAAGTGGCAGACTCTGCAAGAGAGGCGCTCTGCATCGCGGTGTAGCTTGCTGTCCAGGTTTCGAGAGGGTGCGTTTCTGGATGTGGTATCGAATATATTCCTTCCCTCTTATACCTCCCGAGGAGATCACGAATGTAAAATTAGAGAGATTCGAGCGCGCACGGAGGCTTTCAGACAGTCGTTCTTTCCGCGAACCATACGCGACTGGGACAGAAAAGGGAGGTAATGACAGTGGCACGTAAAATGCCCTCTGCCACACACCGTTGGGTGGCTTGCGGAGTATAAATGTAGATGTAGATGAAGTTGTAGGGGACTGATGACCTCAGATGTTAAGTCCCATGGTGCTCAGAGCCATTTGGACCATTTTGTACATCGAAGGAGGAATGCGGCAATAAAAGAACATTTTAAAAGTGAGATAAAATTTCAGGGTGAAAGGATGTCAATGCAGGTGAAGAAAAATCATAGCACGTGTTGACTGGAATGACGTAATGAATACAGAATATGGACTGAGAGTAAACGGAAAGAAGACGGAAGTAATCAGGAGTAGCAGACATTAGCGGAAAGACAACAAAATTAGTGACTATGAAGTAGGCGAAATTAAAGAAGTCTGCTCTTGGCCGCAAAATAATAGACGGACGAAGCGAGGGGGACATAACAGAGTAGACTATCAAAGGCGAACATTCTTAGCCAAAATATGTATACAAGTGTCAAATATAGGCCTGAATTGAGGAAGGTATTTCTGAGAATGTACTTTCGGAGCACAGCAATTTATGGTAATGACTGAGGGAATGCAGGAGAACTGGAAAAAAAATCTAAGAGTGGTATATAAGGATGTTGGAAAAAGTGAGAAGGTTCTCCTCAGAATATAGAACGGGGGGGGAGGGGGCATGACAGTATATTAACGCTTTTATGTTAGTAATCAGTGGTGATGTTAACGTACTTTGTCACGAAAAGAGGTGAATATTATGTCAATAAACTGGAACCATGCACTATATTATTATATCATTTATTTAGCGTACGCAATGCGGTACACAGAATATGACACATGTCCTGAGACAGCCTACAAGCATAAAAAATATCATGAGTAGTGCCAACCTACTCAGTAAGTTCAGTTTACTTGAGAAATTTGGCCCCAAGTATGTACACGGATGGTCGGAGGCAGCGGCGGAACCCTTTAATACAGAACCCCAGCATATCTGCAGCGATGCGTTGTAGTCGAAATGACTCCGGGACGTATGGAGGAGATTGCAGGGTCTGTCTGCATGTGGCGTCATTAGTGTCCGCGGCAGGATAATGGACGCTAAAGCGGAATCCCGAGGTAATGACCAGGGAGCGGGCTCTCGGCTCGCTGCGATGGATGAAATGAGTCGGCAGCAGCGCTGGGTCACCGGCAGGTAAGGCAAAAAGGCGGCGCCGCCGCTTGTCAGCGACGGAAATAGTCCAGGCCGCTGGCCGCAGGGCCGGCTGAACGCGCTGGAACCAGCCTCGGGCGCCACCCGTCTGGGACGCCTCGGGAGGGCGGCAAGCAGGAGGAGACGAGCACGCACGGCATTCGTCTGGTCTGTAGGCAGCGTCTTATGGGACAATTATGAACCAACGTTTCAGTCAGGTTTGCGGAAGGCAAAAGGAGGCATACAACACACATCAAACTGGCATGAAGCATACTACATGCTTGGATATTCGAATGACTAGCATTTCAGCGCAACCACACTAAAGAGGTATGTGCGATGCCTCCTACATTCTGTGTAACTGGAAAGACTACTGTAACACACCCGGGGCTACAAAAGGGTGGGGTACCTTATAGTGGTTGTCGTTCCTTGACCGTGCGCCCTGTCCACACCACGTACCTGATAATCCCGCGGCGGTCGTACTATTCTGCTCCACAGCTGGCTTGCCTGAAATTATCTATCGAAATACGCAAGCGAGTTAGGGGAGCCACTCAACATCAAAACACTACACTGTTCTACGTCTGGTATGAACAACTATATTCTGAGACGATAAAAGAAAGTCGCAGGTTCCACTGTTTACATTCTAATTCAGAAGTGTTATCCCAATTAATAGATGATTAACTGTCCACAATATCATTCGGACGAGCGTACGCGTAACCGACACGACGCGGTTGATTACTGATAATGCGGAAACGCTATGATCGAACGCACGTCCTCACGCTCGCTACAAGACACTGGCACTTAAATGCTCTCTTTTGTGGTAAATAGTATTACTGATTCACATTAGTTCATTCTTGGAGACCGATCACGGCGCGGATGATTGATACTGTACGGTACGACACGCAACGAGAGGATACACAAATATGTTATCGGCGGCACTGGTCATCTTTTAAATACTTCTTTACGCACTTTCCTCTGAATCAGCCGGCCGAAGTGGCCGAGCGGTTCTAGGCACTACAGTCTGGAACCGCGCGACCGCTACGGTCGCAGGATCGAATCCTGCTTCGGACATGTATGTGTGTGATGTCCTTAGGTTAGTTAGGTTTAAGTAGTTCAAAGTTCTAGGGGACTGATGACCTCAGATGTTAAGTCCCATAGTGCTCAGAGCTATTTAAACTATTTGAACCTCTGGATCATTTCCATATTTCATCACTTTACTGTAATAGCACTTGTAGCAACACTTCAACTTCCATACTAACAATGCCTCTCACATGCAGAGCTACCCACAACACAACATAACAGTTCGGTGTCTCGTGCCCGACTCTACAGACGCGGCTGCCTGCAAAGATACTCCACAAGTAAGCCAGCGATATGACAATACTCTTACACTACGTAGCGGCTTTCTAGTTCGCAAATTGTGGTTGAATGTCCGTCACTTGTGAGAAGATCGTGTTATGCCACGTGTATAAAAGAGGAATGCCTACCTGCAAGTCACTGGACTCGCATTCGGGAGGACGACGGTTCAATCCCGCGTCCGGCCATCCTGATTTAGGTTTTCCGTGATTTCCCTAAATCACTCCAGGCAAATGCCGGGATGGTTCCTCTGAAAGGGCACGGCCGACTTCCTTCCCCATCCTTCCCTAATCCGATGAGACCGATGACCACGCTGTCTGGTCTCCTTCCCCAAAACCAACCAACCAACCAACCTACCTGCAAGTGTCAGAATTCAGCAGCGGCAGCAACAGTGGCGTATCGAGACTACAGCTTATCGTTCGACACTTTCACAGTGTTCTCCGAGGTAAATTGAAAATGTACTGTATAGCCAACAAATGGATAATGTCATATCTAAGCAAAAGAAGGGAGAAAACTGTACTTAGTAATTCAAGAAATGCAGTCAGGAAACGTTATTCTACTGTGGTTCCCCAAGGCTAAATCTTATTATTCCTCATGTACGTCACCGATCTTCCTTCGAATATTCACTACTGGCCATTAAAATTGCTACACAAAGAAGAAATGCTGATGATAAACGGGTATTCATTGGACAAATATACTAGAACTGACATGTGATTACATTTTCACGCAATTTGGGAGCATAGATCCAAGGAAATCAGTACCCAGAACAACCATCTCTGGCCGTAATAATGGCCTTGATACGCCTGGGCATTGAGTCAAACAGAGCTTGGACGGCGCGTACAGGTACAGCTGCCCATGCAGCTTCCACGCGATACCACAATTCATCAAGATTAGTGACTGGCGTATTGTGACGAGCCAGTTGCTCGGCCAGCATTGACCAGCCGTTTTCAGTTGGTGAGAGATCTGGAGAATGAGCTGGCCAGGGCAGCAGTCGAACATTTTCTGTATCCAGAAAGGCCCGTACAGGACCTGCAACATGCGGTCGTGCATTATCCTGCTGAAATGTACAGTTTCGCAGGGATCGAATGAAGGGTAGTGCTACGGGTCGTAACATATCTGAAATGTAACGTCCACTGTTCAAAGTGCCGTCAATGCGAACAATAGGTGACCGAGACGTGTAACCAATGGTAACGCATACCATCACGAAGGGTGATACGCCAGAATGGCGATGACGAATACACGCTTCCAATGTGCGTTCACCGCGATGTCGCCAAACACGGATGCGACCATCATGATGCTGTAAACAGAACCTGGATTCATCCGAAAAAATGACGTTTTGCCATTCGTGCACCCAGGTTCGTCGTCGAGTACACCATCGCAGGCGCTCCTGTCTGTAATGCAGCGTCAAGGGTAACCGTAGCCATGGTCTCCGAGCTGATAGTCCATGCTGCTGTAAACGTCATCGAACTGTTCGTACAGATGGTTGTTGTCTTGCAAACGTCTCCATTTGCTGACTCAGGGATCGATACGTGGCTGCACGATCCGTTACAGCCATGCTGATAGGATGCCTGTCATCTCGACTGCTAGTGGTACGAGGTCGTTGGGATCCAGCACGGCGTTCCGTATTACTTCCCTGAACCCACCGATTCCATATTCTGCTAATAGTCATTGGATCTCGACTAATACGAGCAGAAATGTCGCGATACGATAAACCTCAATCGCGATAGGCTACAATCCGACCTTTATCAAAGTCGGAGACGTGATGGTACGCATTTCTCCTCCTTACACGAGGCATTACAAGAACATTTCACCAGGCAACGCCGGTCAACTGCTGTTTGTGTATGAGAAATTGTTTGGAAACTTTCCTCATGTCAGCACGTTGCAGGTGTCGCCACTGGCGCCAACCTTGTGTGAATGCTCTGAAAAGCTAATCATTTGCATATCACAGCATCTTCTTCCTGTCGATTAAATTTCGCGTCAGTAGCACGTCATCTTCGTAGTGCAGCAATTTTAATGGCCAGTAGTGTTCTAGAGGCAGAACTAGTTCTTTTTGTGACTGGTGCCAGTATTGTACTGAGTCCAAGCACGCATACAGAAACAGAAGGAATAATAAATAATGTTCTTAAAATTATCATTGATGGGTTTCTGTGCATAGTCTCATCTCAATTTTAAAAAGACACAATGCAATCAGTTCTGGACATCTGTGAGTACTATGTCAGTCACAAGTCTATGGTAAGCCAATAATAAATGCGTTGGAAAGTTCAAAATTCTTAGGTTTGCATATTGATGAGAATTTAAACAGGAAAATGCACATTTTGGAACTCCTAAAAACATCTTCATTCAGCCACATTTGCTCTTAGAATCATTGCAAGGAGAGACAAATCAGTAAGCTGACACATTCTGCATACTTTCATTCAATAATAGCGTATGAAATAATGTTCTGGGGTTACACATCGTTAAGAAAACATGTACAGCAAGAATAATATGTGGTGCTCACTCGTTACCATCTTGTAGGCATCCGTTTAAGACTTTGAGCATTCTGACTTCTGCTTTACCGTGTATCTGTTCCCTCATGAAATTTGCTGTATATAATCCACTGCAGTTCAAGACGAACAATGGTGTACATAATTATAATACCAGAAGGAAAAGTTACATTCATTACTGCACATTAAGGTTGTCTTCAGTCCAAAAAGGAGTTTACAATACTGCAACTAAAATTTTTGATCATTTACTCAGTGATATGGAATGTCTGACAGACAGCAGAGTAAATTTTGAAAACAAAACAGAAAAGTTTCTTCTTCACAACTCCCTCTCTTGGGCAGAAGAATTTTTATTGTCTGACAGACAGCAAAGTAAAATTTGAAAACAAAATAGAAAAAGCTTCTTCTTCACAACTCCCTCTGTTGGGCAGAAGAATTTTTTATCGTTGTAATGTGTAAAATATGGTGGGTAGGAATTACTAACTGACATCTGTACGTTAAAAAGTATCTTTTGAATGCTGAGCATGCTGTCATATTTACAAAATAATTTGTGGTGTGAATGTAAAAAATGACTCGTTCCATATCATTACGGTTTATCATGCGAAATGATTCATGGAACTTCAGGCTAACTAACTATAACTACTCAGTTTGGTCAGCATGTAGATATGGAGTCGATGGGATGAGGACAGCCATGTAGGATCTCAACAACCCTACATAACTAGCACCCGAGAGGGCAGACATGTTGATCGCTTGGCCTACTGGACCGTACAGCCACATCACATAGTTTGAGTGAGAAAATAGGCTTGCCTGCAGCAAGATGAGTATCCACACGGACAAAAAAGCGACGTCTAGAGCACCACGAACCCTCAGCATTGTGACCATTGTTGCAGCTTCCCAATAGGACAGCAGAAAAAGCTGCGCTGGCAGTCGTTCTGCAATCGACAACGTGGGTACAGGAGTGTCACCACGTCGTCTTTTCAGACGAGTAACGGTGCTGCATACAGTATCACTATGGACGTAGCCGCATGAGGCGTCTCTGAGGAGATCGAACGCTGACAGACCATTCGTCTTTGCCGTACGGGCACAGCACCTAGCATAATGGTATGGGGTACCATTTGGTACACATCACGTTCTCGTAACCTGGACTGCACTGAGAAGCCCTGCTAAACCCGCAAGACAGGACAGGTAGTTTAAATTGTGGAAAGGGGCCAAAATCAGCGGTTTTCAGTTTCACTCGAACATACAACTTATTTATTTGACCAAACATTACAAGAGCCAAGAAAATTAAAAAAAAAGCATTAATTTACCGGCTGAATGCGCCATACAATCTCATGCCTGAAGGGCAAGACCACTTTAAAATCGGCTGAAAGCCAATAACTTCAGACTCAAACCAAAATCAGAAATTTGAAAGGCAGGCCTTACCTTAAATCAGTTCTTTCAATTAGGCTGAAGGCCGAAACAATCTCACACCTTAAGAGCAAAACAATTTTATTTTTAAAAAAAATCACCTGAAGGCCCATCTCTTAAGACTCAAACCAAAATTAAATTTTTAAAAGGCTAAAGGCCTTATCTTGAAACAATTCTTCCATTAGGCTGAAGGCCCAAACAATCTTACGCCTTAAGGGCAAAACAACTTTAATATAAAAATTGGCTAGAAGCCATACAAATACAAACAACAAGAACAAATAAGAAAAGGCAGTACACCAAAGGCGCTCAGAAGTTCCAATGGTCGGCCTGGAATTCAAACTCTAACGCTCGCTTAGGTGAGACAGGCAGTCGGCCCAACCATTCTCGATCCGACGACAGCCCAACTGACAGACAGCCAACGGACCCACCGACAAGATTACTTCCGCTCCACCCGACCAGAACACAACAGGGAGTTCAATGGAACAATGTAGAAGGTATTGGCTCCCACAACCAATCACACATTGAGCTGTTAAACTACACACCGTGCTGGACAGCAACAACACGATGAGGAAAATACACTGCCTGAATTTACGTCAACGGCCAGAGCAGGTAACTGAAATGTTAATGGCCACAAGACAGAAGATTTCGCTGGTGCACTTCAGTTCAAAATAACCAAGTACAGGTAAACTCCACCGGAGAGTGGCTAAAATTAGCCAACTTGAAAACATGTTGTGGGAATGTCCCAGCAGCCGTCAACGAAATCCAAGCGACTCAATGTGAACATTAGTGACTTGCTGGTAGATTAAGTCAAAACTCAACTTTAGTGTCCAGGACCTCGTATCAATGGGAACAGTACCACACTCCGACCGTGCATAGACGCTGCCAGCGGCCCCAGCCAAACTACACACTGTGGAGATTTCCTCGCTGCTCCACGCCAATCGACCAACTGCCCAGTCCCGGAAACAGTGAAAGGACCAAATATACGTCGGCCGATGAGACGACCAACCGAACGACCGACCAACGGTCGAACAGTTCTTGTGTGTCACCAGCGGTCGGCAAGCACTGGCTGTTAGCGCCTCACTGGCGCTGCGCCACCGACTTCACTGCTCCTATTTCCCGAATGCACTGCTGGTCCGTCTCCAACTGACTGCCAGACACACAACGACCCGGAAACACTATCGGTCGCTCCAGAGATGGTACAAAAATGCACTTATCGATACGCGCAGCTGCTGCCGCTCAAGGGCAAATAAGGCAGGAAGTTAGTGACGCTGTAACCTCCTAACAACAGTTTATTATTTCGTAACCTACCAATAATAACGTGACTAATCTCTCAATAAAATTGTGGGTCACTTACATAACCTTTCATTAATTAACTGACTGAGCCCGTATCTCGTGGTCGTGCGGTAGCGTTCTCGCTTCCCACGCCCGGGTTCCCGGGTTCGATTCCCGGCGGGGTCAGGGATTTTCTCTGCCTCGTGATGGCTGGGTGTTGTGTGCTGTCCTTAGGTTAGTTAGGTTTAAGTAGTTCTAAGTTCTAGGGGACTTATGACCACAGCAGTTGAGTCCCGTAGTGCTCAGAGCCAATTAACTGACTGTGAATTTAAACTGGTAAATTTTGGACGTCAGCAGTGATGTGTCATGGCCCTGAAAATGCATTCTGAATAAATCGAAAATTCTTACCTCAATAAGGTCGCCGGATAACGCATATACAGGTTGAGTCACCTAACATTACCGCTGGATATATTTCGTAAACCACATCAAATACTGACGAATCGATTCCACAGACCGAACGTGAGGAGAGGGGCTACTGTAATTGGTTAATACAAACCATTAAAAAATGCACACAAACCTACGTTTTTTTAAATGGAACCCCGTTAGTTTTGTTAGCACATCTGAACACATAAACAAATACGTAATCAGTGCCGTTTGTTGCATTGTAAAATGTTAATTACATCCGGAGATATTGTAACCTAGAGTTGACGCTTGAGTACCACTCCTCCGCTGTTCGATCGTGTGTATCGGAGAGCACCGAATTACGTAGGGATCCAAAGAGAACGGTGATGGACCTTAGGTACAGAAGAGACTGGAACAGCACATTACGTCCACATGCTAACACCTTTTTATTAGTCTTTTTCATTGACGCTCATGTACATTACCATGAGGGGTGACGTACAAGTACACACGTGGTTTCCGTTTTCAATTACGGAGTGGAATAGAGTGTGTCCCAACATGTCAGGCCAATAGATGTTCAATGTGGTGGCCATCATTTGCTGCACACAATTGCAATCTCTGGCGTAATGAATGGCGTACACGCCGCAGTACATCTGGTGTAATGTCGCCGCAGGCTGCCACAATACGTTGTTTCATATCCTCTGTGGTTGTAGGCACATCACGGTACACATTCTTCTTTAACGTACCCCATAGAAAGAAGTCCAGAGGTGTAAGATCAGGAGAAAGGGCTGGCCAATTTATGCGTCCTCCACGTCCTATGAAACACCTGTCGAACATCCTGTCAAGGGTCAGCCTAGTGTAAATTGCGGAATGTGCAGGTGCACCATCATGCTGATACCACATACGTCGACGCGTTTCCAGTGGGACATTTTCGAGCAACGTTGGCAGATCATTCTGTAGAAACGCGATGTATGTTGCAGATGTTTGGGCCCCTGCAATGAAGTGAGGACCAATGAGGTGGTCGCCAATGATTTCGCACCATACATTTACAGTCCACGGTCGCTGTCGCTCTACCTTTCTGAGACAGCGAGGATTGTCCACGGACCAGTAATGCATGTTCCGTAGATTCATTGCCACGTGGTTTGTGAAACCCGGTTCATCGGTAAACAGGTAGAACTGCAAAGCATTCTCTGTTAATGCCCATTGAGAGAATTGCACTCGATGATTAAAGTCATCACCATGTAATTGCTGATGTAGTGACACATGAAACGGGTGAAAGCGGTGACGATGCACTATGCGCATGACACTACTTTGACTCAGTCCACCGGCTCTCGCAAGGTCTCGTGTATTCATGTGTGGGTTCATGGCAACAGCAGCTAACACACCAACTGCACCCGCTTCTCCTGTGATGGGCCTGTTACGGACCCGTTTGCGTGCTACGACCACACCTGTTGCATACAGTTGGCGGTAGATGTTTTGCAATGTGCGGCACGTTGGATGCTCTCTGTCCGGGTACCGTTCTGCATACACCCTGCAGGCTTCAGCTGCATTTCGTCGACAATCGCCATAGATGAGTATCATCTCCGCCTTTTCAGAGTTCGAATACACCATGGTCACAGTTCCTACAACACTACACTATCACAGACATCTGGTAACACGGTGTACTACAGTTGGTCTGCGTGCAGAGACGAATGCAGAATAACAGTAGCAGCAAGCGCTACATGCGGACACTGCGACAGCTAGACCAAACCACAACAGTGCACTACAGCCACACTCGTAAACACGGTCGTCATCGTAAACATGTCCCTGCAGATGCTGCTCGCCGACCGTGGCCCGTGTTTGTTACAACACGCAACTGAACGTCGGAGGTTTCAAGCGTCAACTTTAGGTTACAATATCTCCGGATGTAATTAACATTTTACAATGCAACAAACGGCACTGATTACGTATTTGTTTATATGTTCAGATGTGCTAACAAAACTAACGTGATTCCATTTAAAAAAACGTAGGTTTGTGTTAAAAAACGTACTTCTGTGCATTTTTGTATGGTTTGTATTAAACAATTACACTAGCCCCTCTCCTCACGTTCGGTCTGTGGAATCGGTTCGTCAGTATTTGATGTGGTTTACGAAATATATCCAGCGGTAACGTTAGGTGACTCACCCTGTATATCTGCTCGTATAAGAAATTTTTCTGGCACAGCCCAGTGCAATGCTGGCCGACAGATTCGTCATGTATAAAAAGAAACAACTGACTTTTCTTTACAATAATCGGGATGACCATGGATTGGAGAAATTAGTAAAATCTTTAAATTGAGATGAATGATTATCAAAAGTTAATTTTTATAAGAAAGATTATTATTAAGAGATTTTTGAAAACATTTACATGAGACTTGATATTACAATAGTACATATGCGCGAGGCTGCTTTTACCTTATACTACAACGCCATCACTCCACACGGCCGGGCCAGCCAACTCGATACACCAGACTGCTAGCAACAACTTACTGCTACTGCTACAGACACTGCTCTTACTGCATACAACACTGCTCTCTGGTCTGAGATTCTCTTATAGCTTACATATCGCAGGCAGCGCGTGAGCAATCCATCGAAATTACATCTGCTCGAGTGCGATAGCAACAAATTCTTTAATCATGGACCTCTTACAACTCCAGTAAATGGAATAAGAAAACGAGGCGGCAGTGCCGTAGTAGAAGACGACAAACAATAAAAGGCATGAACACGAGCCCTGCACGGCTCAAAATTTCGGAGGTGTTGCAAACGCTAGCTGTGTCCTGCCTTCAAGGTCTCTGTGACACTTCTTCTTCTTCTTTCGATTTCGGCCATCTTTGGACCACGTTCAACAATTCACTTGCCCGGCTTTTTGATCTTTTTTCTCTCTTCCCAATATTTCCTCATCATTTTCGAATGGTTCCTCCTCCGCTCTTCCGACCATTTCCTGTTATTATTCTTTAGTTTCGTTTCTTCTGGAAAACACTTAATTTCGTTCACTATTTGTCTAAACTTTTTCCTGTCCCTGATTGACTCACGGGTGACATTAAAATAGGCCAAATCCTTTTTCACCATCTGTATCCATTTATTGTTGGTTTTTTCGTTCCTGTTACTATGTTCAAACACTTTTCTTGTTAGTCTGTTTCCATCCATCCTCGACAGGTGACCATAAAACGTTAGTCTGCGTTTACGCATTGCATCACTCACTTTCTCAATAGTTTTGTATATTTCCTTATTACTCTTTAGCTTGTACTCTTCTCCAATCTTTCTCGGTCCTAATATTTTTCTCAAAATTTTCCTTTCTTTCCTTTCCATGTTTTCTATTTCCCCATTTTTGTTAAGAGTTAGGCACTCCGATGCATACAGGCATTCTGGTCTAATGACAGTTTTATAATGTCTTAATTTAGCTTGAATCGAAATGTTTTTTTTGTTATATATGTCTTTGGTTTTTTGAAAAGCAAATTCCATAATCCTTGCTCTCGCCTGGTTTGCACTCTTGTCTAAACCATTCACTTGGATTATTTCACCTAAATACTTAAATTTTTCTACTCTCTTAATATTGCCGTATTTAGTAATAAGATTTTTCTTGTTATTTCTTTGATTAGACATATACGCGGTTTTTTCAAATGAAATCTGCAGTCCAGCTCTGGCCGAAACTTCTTGTAGTTTCTCCAAGTAATTCTGAGCTATTTCTTCGTTTTCTGTAATTATTGCCAGATCGTCTGCAAAAGCTAAACAGTCCACTTCTATTTTTTCTTTTTTTGTTCCAATTCTGATGTCATCTTGGTACCTTTGAGTTCTTCTTTCCATATTCTCAATATCTTTTCCAGTACGCAGTTGAAGAGGATTGGGGATAAACCATCACCTTGTCTAACACCTGTTTTAATTTCGAACTTCCTTGAAATTTCACCCATAAATTTAACTTTGGCCTTACTGTTTGTTAGCGTCTGATAATTTGAATTGTTTTCTTATCGACCCCAAATTCTTCCAATACTTTCAGTAGTGTTTCTCTATCTACCGAGTCCTATGCTTTTTTGAAATCTACAAATACTATTGCAAATCTCTGGCCTCTTGAGATTCTGTAACGAATTAGTGTTTTCAGGTTAAATATTTGTTCAGCACAGGATCTACCTTGTCTAAAACCTGCTTGATATTCACCTATTTTTTTATCCAGAACTGGCTCCACGATTTGAAGTAATTTCCTTGACAAAATTTTGTATCCTACTGGTAGTAGCGAGATCCCTCTATAATTATTAACATTCATCTTATCCCGCTTTTTGTGTAGTGGGTGTATCAGGGCACACTGCCAGTCTTCAGGAATTCTTTCTTCGTCCCAGATCTTCTTAAACATATGTTCCAAAACTTGTGGGAGGTTGGTATCCATTATTTTTAGGATTTCTGGTACTATGGAGTCTTCACCTGGGGCTTTATTGTTTTTTAGACTGTGTATTATGTGTTTTATTTCTTCAGCGTCTGGAGCTTTTGACTCGGTATTAGTATTTCGGTGGTTTTCAAAACTCATTTTATCTTTGGGGGGTTCACAATTTAGTAGATTCTCGAAATATTTTGCTAATATTTCACAATTAGTCTTGTTTGTCAAACCTAGCTTGTTCTCTTCATCTTTAAAACATAAATTTGGGGATTGGTATTTGGTTAGCTGTTTTCTAAAAGTTTTGTAGAAATCTCTAGAATTATTTCTTTTAAAGTCTTCCTCAATCTGTTCTAGGTTATCCTGAAATTGTCTTCTTTTTTTATTACGGAAAAGCTTAGCTGTTTCTCTTCTCTGGATTTTAAAATTGTCAAGATCTTGAGGATCTTTTGTGGAGTTCCATTCCTGCCACAATTTCTGTCTCTTCTCCAGGTTCTCATCACATTCATTGTCCCACCATGGATGTCTTCTTACTCTTTTCACGAGACAATTTTCTTTTGCTATTTCAACTATTTCGTTTTTGATCTCCTCCCATCCCGCTTCCTTATTTATTGTGGATATGCCATCGCTATCTTTGTGCAATGCTCTTTGAAACCGTTGTTTAATTTCTTCATTTTTTAAAGTTTCTGTGTTATATTTTGGAATTTTGTAAAAGGTTTTCTTCTCTTTTCGAAATGGGAGTGGTCTGAATTTAATCGTAGTCAAATAGTGGTCTGAATCAACATCAAGGATTTTCAGCACTTTAGTGTTTTGAATTTCTTCTTGACAATGAAGTGAGATAGCCACATGGTCAATTTGGAATTCTCCGAGAAGTGGATTTGGTGATCTCCATGTTTTAGTTTTTCGGCTCAGCTTTTTGAAATGTGTTGTCATTATTTTCAAGTTGAAATGCCTACATACCTCTATAAGCCTTTCTCCATTTTTTGAAGTTCTTTTGTGACCTGGGAAGAGGCCTACTGTTCCATGGTATTTTTTCTCCCTTCCTATTTGTGCGTTAAAATCGCCTACTAACATTTTGATGTTCTTCTTGGAGCACCTATCCAGTTCCATTTCAAGTATCTCCCAAAATTCTTCAACTTTCTCCGGGTTATTTTTGTTGTCCTGGTTTATGGGTGCATGGCAGTTGATTATAGAGTATCCTTTGTTTTTACATTTAATCTCAAGAATGGATATTCTCTCAGAACTCGAGTAGAAGTTAGTAACTGAATCTAAAATTGAGTGATGTACCAGAAATGCTGTTCCCAGGTATGGCATTTGTTTCATTAAGATTTTACCTGGTTTTCCTTTAAATAAACGATAGTTTTCAAAATCTAAAGCAGTTTCATCTAAAAACCTTGTTTCTTGCAATGCACATATTAAAATTTCTTTCTGGTTCAACTTTTCAATCAATAATTTCAATTTTCCTACTTTAATTAGAGAGTTTACATTTAGGGTTGCAAACATAGTTGCTTTCTTAAATTTCAGTGTTGAGGGCTGCATACATGTTGGTCGGGGTCCTCCAAAATCCTTTGACCCCTTTGCATTGTTTCTACGAACAACGGAGGATTTGCCATTCGGTCTACCTCTTGGAGTAGTGTCTATCTTTGACGACGTTCCCATCATGCTTTGCAGTAATTGTTGGATAATAAATTAGGGGATCGGGTTGCCCCGAATCCGAAATTAAAACCAAGGTAGTAAGCCCTGGAGTTAGCTCTTCCGCTCTCTCTGCCGTTGGGAAAATGTTCCTCTTCGGCCATTGAGACCGTTGGCTGGGTTTCACCTAGTAACCCTAGGCAGGGGCCCTATGACAGGGTGCTACCATCTGGAGCCGGACGGACCCTGGTTTTTTTACGAGGTTGTTACTCCTCTCAGTGACACTATTTTTCAGAAACATAACGGGACCACTTGTTGGTCATGCTGCCCCAAATTAACACCAAACATAGGGCGTTCGTCTGTTGCCCTGTCCAGTCCTATGAAAACACTTACTCAAAGGGTTGCTGAGAAACTGGCACACCACGTACTACGGGCCACATCCTGTAAAACGCAACTCACCTACAGATTTAATGACATAATTTTCCTACTATAATGTGTTCACACAATACGCAGAATTCCATTATTTGCTATTGTTCTTTTTCTTCAGTTTTACAGGATAGTCACTTTATTTGAGTATTGTTGGATCCGCCAGAGGTGGGTGCCAAGGAATAGATGGGTGCTTAGACAGATAGCAGAAATAATTAGAAATACACTTTATCTGAATGACACTATTTTTTTTATTTTGAAGCATCAAGTCCAAGAGAGTGCGTTAGGCCAGGACCACATGGGCACGCAGCCGACGAAGGACAGGACAGGGCAGCACAGCGAAGAAAATACTTCGCGACCCAACATGTTCGCAGATTGGTATGCAGTTTAGCAATTGTCACGCAACCTTTCCTTTTTGATCCAGTGCGCAGTCCTTGTTATGAAGTACTCTGAACTCATGAAGTCGGGTTGGCTTCAAATGGCTCTGAGCACTATGGGACTTAACATCTGAGGTCATCAGTCCCCTAGAACTTAGAACTACTTAAACCTAACTAACCTAAGGACACCACACACATCCATGCCCGAGGCAGGATTCGAACCGGCGACCGTAGCAGTCGCGTGGTTTCGGACTGAAGCGCCTAGAACCGCTCGGCCACCAGGGCCGGCGAAGTCGGATTCTTGTGACGAAAAAGATATTCTGATGTTGTTACGCTGCACTTGAAAATGGAACGTATCAGAATGGAAAAGCGCACACATAAACAAATGATATATCTATGGACAGTTCGATATGACGTCAAGAGTTTTCTGGTAAACAGATCACGAACTATTTCCGTTTGTACTGGAACCAGTTGCACGAGGTTCACGAGCCTGTGCGAAAATAGACGTTTTCTGAAGGGTATAGTGCCCAGAACCTCACTGGAAGCGAAGAAAAACTTCTTGAGGTAAGTTTTACTCAAATTCCTTACAAAATAAAGACGTAATCAAGAGTTACATATCTTACTTTGAAAGCGTAGTCAGGGAAACTATTCATGAGCTGAGCATAAAATCCAGAGTTCTTCTTGAAGGCATGTTAACTGAGTTCTGAAGACGTGGCAAAGACCTACCGCTGGTTTCCGACGAGTACGATGGACGGACTTGCTGCGTCGTAATTCCGAAGTAGTTAGAGTTCTTGCGCTGGAGGACTCTGAATTCCTAGAAGAGATACCTCAGTTTGCGAAATCGATTCAAATATTTTATGTCGAATGAAATGATGTCTTGTTGGCCGCAGATTTTTAGTTGCCAGGTATGTCGGCGTAAAGAAATGGTAGAGTGGATTACTGGCAGATTATGAGTAAGCAGTGCGCGGCTCGCGGCCATGCCGTTTATTGCTCGTCATCTTGTTTTTGTGGTTCTGTCGCTTAGTTTTTTTCTTTTAATTCGATTTACTGGCGTCACTGGGTTGCCGGTTTGCTTGCCCGTGAGTGGCAGCAGCAGCGCTTATCGATAAGTGCACTGTCGTACCATCTCTGGAGCGACCACTAGTATTTCCGGGTCGTCGTCTGTCGAGGCTTCAGTCCGGACGTAGCAGCAGTGAAGTCGGGGACGGAGCGCCAGTGAGGTGCGGACAGACAGTGTTAGCCGACCGCTGGCGACACACATGAACAGTCCGACGAAAGGAGATACGAGCGGGACGACCGTTGGTTGGTCGTTCGGTTGGTCGTCTCATCGGGCGACGTGTATTTGGTCTTTTGACTATTTGGGTGTCGTCAGTTGGTCATCTTGCCGGACTTGGGTCGGTTCCATCCTTGTGCAGAGATGTCGTGGCCAATGGGCAAGAGCTACCTCTGCATGGTTGGGTCTGAGTCAGTCTGTCCGGGTCGCCGTGTCTCCGAATTCCGAACGGACATCGAGTTGAGTCGGGTTGGAGCTGCAGTCAGCTTCGGACAGCCAAGACTCGCCCGACCGTTGCCGACACACTTAACCTCAGTGGCAACGACGTGGGTTGTTCGTTTGGTCGGTCGTCTCTTAGGACGACGGGTATTTGATCGCCGACCGCTTGTGGACGCTCTCTGTGGTTCAAATGGCTCTGAGCACTATGGGACTTCTGAGGTCATCAGTCCCCTAGAACTTAGGACTACTTAAACCTAACTAATCTAAGGCCATCACACACATCCATGCCCGAGGCAGGAATCGAACCTGCAACCGTAGCAGTCTCGCGGTTCCAAACTGTAGCGCATAGAACCGCTCGGTCACACCGGCCGGCTAAACTCTCTGTGTGTCGAATTAATTCGTCCTTGTTGTTCAACAGTGATTGCTTTTACGATTGTTCGAGTTCTTGTGCAAATGTGTTTACGTGCAACCGTGTGAAGCTTCTGTGATTTCCACTGAGCAGATGAACGCTGTCTGCATCTGGAGTAGCCAGTCGGTCGGTTGGGACAGAGGAGTGAGGAAGTCTCCGCGGCGTGAGGTTAGGCCGGGTTGGAGCTGAAATCGATTAGGCTGTTGGTTGGTTCTTCATCCGTTCCTAGGTCGTGTTGCCAACCGATTGTTTAATGTTACGCTTGGCTGCCTGTCTGACCTAAACTGTACTTAGAGTTTCCTCCCCAGTCCGACTCTTGGAACACTTCTGAGCACCACTGTTTGTTGTTTGTTATTGTCATTTTATTTGGCCGCAGGTACTGTGCCAGGCCTTCAGCCGTGTATTAATATTGTCTGTTTTATGTTTAGTATATGGTCTTCAGCCGAGCTTCATGACAACTATTTTAAGATTAGGCCTTCACCAGTGTTTCATTTAAACACCGCGTTTGTTTCAAAATCTGTGGCTTTAATATGTAAATCCTTGTCTGTAACATTTCTCTTTTATTATCTTTAATTCTTGAAACGGCCTTCAGCCGTGTTCTGTAAATGTTTATCTTAAGGTTGTCTTTGATTGTTCTTGAGTGATTGTTTGGGTCTTCATCCTACAAGATACTTCAAGTTTTCTTAAGATGTTTTCCTCTTGTACTGTGTAAATTCTTATCTTTAAAGCTTCTCTTTTATTATGTAAAGAAAATTAGCCGAAGAATTGACCTGAATATGGCCTTTAGTCGGAATTTGTTGATGCTCGGCTTTTAAGGAATTTCCTTAGCTGATCTTGTAACGCCGGAAATGCATATCCTCCTATTTCCATCTATTGTACTCTAAGTTTTTTCCTTATTTTGTTACCTGAATATATGACATTTCTGTGCCTTTATATATTGTAATTGTTTTACTATTTGTATATATATATATATATATATATATATATATATGCATTTATGTCGATGTATAATTGGTTTGTTTCGTAAATATTATTTGTATTTTTACGCTGGGTCTTGCCTAGGGAAAACTGCTATCGAACGATTACATCGATAGGTCGTGTGAAGAATCAAAGTGTGTAGGATCTTTGGTAGTGTTAACTCTGCCGCGTGGAGCGCGGGCAGGGCAGTTCGAGTCTGGCTGGAGTAGCGAGTGGAGCAGGTGTGTGTTGTGACGCTCCCGCGAGTTGCCACGCTTTCGGGGTTTAGCAGCATGTAATTGCGCTCGACTTGCGTTGATAGTTTCTGACATGGTGTCGCGGACGGGAAGCATTAGCTGGCGCACATCAAGAGCCCGTTTCGTCTGGTGACCGTGTTGAGAAGAAGGCGCGCCAACATCCAACTTCTGCAACAGCGACGGCCGACAATGAGTGACTGTCGCCACCTCCTCGATCGACGGCTTCAAACCTTCAATCAACTAACAAGGAAGACTAAAAGCACGTAAAGTTTCAGAACTGTATGGCAGACCTCAGCTTTTCAAATTGTTCCATTTGCCTCGCAAAATTACAGCAACTTAGCATGAACCTTTGTTGCTCATTGTCCCAATTGCATTACCAAGCAGGGTCCCTTCCTTTTCCGAAATGAACCCGAGTGTCGTTGAAATTCAGACGCCAGCATTAAAGTACTATCATTGCATTTCATTACTTTAGTTTCAAAGTGCAGTTAAAGCATTCATAGCTGGCTAGAATAGTTAGATTACACAAGCACAAATTAAGAGTGCGAGTTTTGTTAGCATATTTTAGCTTACCTGTGACTGCAGCTCAGCTTGGTACGTACTAAATTTTACTATTGTTAATTATTCAGAATCATTTAATTCAAGTTCAAAGTTAAATCTCTTGTTTCTAAATTGCGTAGAGTCAAGTTACTTTTGAAATGATTGTTGAGGTAGTCCAAGACTAACCGTATTCTGCTGGATTTCGATGTGCTTCAGAAAGAAAGCTCACTATTAACTTCAGTCACTAAATTAACTTTCGATTTTCCGGTTTTACTAATTCTTTTGCTAAATTAAGTCAGAGTGTAGCGAAATTTATTACTTCTGACAAACTTTCAGTTTTCACACTACACGTGTCAACCTTCAGTTGCCACGCTTCTAGTGCTAATTATATGTGTAATAACCTTTCTTTTTCAGTTACTATAGTAAATGTCCTTAGGACTGGCGACCGTGATTTCCCCCAAATCTCAAATATCTAATTACCGCTAGTTAATTGTTGACGTAACGGCCGCACATTTACCTTCTCTTTTAACTTTACCCCTTTTCAAAATTAATTTCCACCAGTTTCATTTGCATTTTTCCTTTCATTTAGATGTAACCCTTTCCTCCCTCTTTACCGACAGATTAACTTCGGTGACGATTGCTTTCCCAAATTGCCCATTAGGTACACGCGGTTTAATTTTTCACTGTCATTAAGGTCGATAAGTGAGGGGGAGGTTACACGTGGCGACCGTGACAGGACAATCTTCAGATTTGAGGTTGTTCTGGACACGAATTTTGTTTGGTGCAAATGTCGTAACAAAGTACTGGTTACGAACAGATAGTTACGTCAGCGAGATTAAGTAGTGGGAGGAATCCTAATTAGATTTGATATTTGTTATTTATATTGAAAATTATTAAAATGAGTGAAGGCAACAATTACCAAAATTTGGTAGACTTGGGTACGGAACAATCGGTCGAACAGTGGGAAACGCGCACCGCGGTACCCATTGTTCAGGGGCAGGCGGCTAGCATGAAAGACGCGACCGCCGAGACGCAACAAAGAGCAGAAATGGAATTCCAAACATTAGTAAATGTTTCGGAATCGGAAGTGAAAATCAAATCGGAATCCCTTGATGACGAATACGGGGGGACAATTAAAGAGGAAGCCGCTACGGAAGTAAAACCGGTAGTTTCCGGGAATTTAACTGATTTATTGAATGTTTTGATTAACGAAATCAAGGCTCAGTCTAGCAAGATAGAAACTCAATCGGCAGAAATTAAAGCTCAGGCTGCCAAGCAAGAAGCTCAGTCTGAAAAAATTGACAGGAAGCTAGACAATCAGAACAAAGCTATTAATGTTGTTAACAACAATGTTGGAGTTGTTAACACAAAAGTTGGTAAAATCAAAGAAGATATTGTTGTGATTAAAACCGAAATCGGTAATCTTAAACAGGAAATGATAGGCGTTCAGGCGGAAATTGCGAGCATAAATACGCGTTTTAATTCCGAAATTAGCAGAATCGAGAAAAGTGTAGGAGACGCAGTTGCTCCGATCATCGAGAATAAGGTGACGGAACAAATTCAATTAGTGAGAAAAGACGATCAACAGAAGGTGGAAACTTTAAAGGTTTTAGTATCCGAAGTAGATACCAAAGTGAGGAAGCAGGCTAATACCTGCGAAGAGAAAAAGAGGGAAGTGGAAACGCTTGCGACAACCACTTGCCAAGTGATTACGAGAGTGTCGGAATTAGAAAAGAAACTTGAAGAAAAACAGAGCTATGTGCCAATCTGTGCACATAATTCGGAATTGTTGACGAAAGAGGAGCGGTTCGACCCCTTGAAAAAAAAAAGGCGGTATACACGCGACGGATTTCATTAAAAACTGTGAAAGAGTTTTACCCAGATCATGGACTAATGAGAGAAAAATTAATGCGGTTATTGATGTGTTGGCTGGTGATGCCAAGCGTTGGGGCTTAAACCTCAACATTACGAACCTGACCTTTCACGAATTTAAAAATTTGTTTCTGGCTGAATACTGGTCAGAGCAAAAACAGCAAAGTGTCTGGCGCGAATTTGTCGTATCGAGGCCTTTCGATGCGAATTCTCGCGGTTCGATGAAGGAGTTTTGTGAGGGCTGGATCCGCAAGTTGGAATATTTGCGTGATCGCCGCACGGAATCCGAAATAGTCTGGGAACTCTACAAGAAGCTTCCAGATGATACAAAACGCTACGTAGGAAGCAATTACAGGACAATCAATGATTTCCTGGAAAGAGTGGAGGACGAGGACAATTGGCGCAATAATCGCGACAGTGGTAGAGGCCGTGGTAACAACAACGGGTACCACAGCAACCACAACAATCATAACTATGGGAATAATGCATACCGCAATCTTGGCAGCAATAACAATAATGGTTCGGACCGTAATAACAATCGGTACAATGCAAATAATAACAGGAATGACGGAAACCAGTATCGTACTAACGTGATACGGGCTTCACAGAATAGTAATAACGCCAGAGGGTGTGATCAGCCGCCTCAGCAGCATCCGGGGACCGTATCTGCTGGGACGAGACAGGGAAACCATTAGCCGCGCCGGTGAGGGGCCGACCGGGCGTGGAGAAATTTTGGCGGCCCAATAACAGGAGAAAACCCAGGTGTCGTCGTTATGAAAATTCCGTATGGAATAATCAACGGCGGGAGAGTGTGCCAGTGTTAGGAGAAAGGAGTGCGCCCACAAGTAGTAGATCAGCTGTAGACACGGCAGCAGAAAATACATTCACTGTCAGTGAGAACAATTTAAGTAGTGTTCCGGAAAACGATTATAAAGTGGGAGCTGTAACACCCACAGCGGAAATGGAGATTGGGTTTAAGAATGATTCGCAAGTGTTGAGAGAAGATCAGATGTCGGATAACACGTCCGTCATTGAGCGAGGGGATGCAGAGAGGGATGAGGTCTGGTTAAGGCAGTTCGGTCGCTTATACGACGAACTAAGAGATTATAGGGGCCTGTACGGGAGAAGTCTTTATGGAGAGCGCGGGCAGAATTTGCCGCGTCTCGTCCCACAGGAAGATAGTATTTGTGAAGTGATAGAAAGTTCTGGCCCTAACCGGCAGACTTTACTAGAAATAGTTGATGTTAATGGGGAGCACGAGCAAGGTTCGTCGTGTTTCGTCCCACAGGAGATGGATGTTGAAGTAGTAACGGAAAGCTCTGGCCCTAACCGGCAGACTTTACCGAAAGTTATAGTGGTAGAAGTAGCCGACCCATCCGACGCAAACCTCCAGTTTAAACATTGCGAGAGTATTAAGGAGAAAGATTACGAAAATTTTAGTGATAGCCGGACACGATTGGTAGAAAAGCACGTAGATTACAGCGTGTATGAAGTTAGAGCTGACATTATACGGTCAGACGATAACAGTGTGGGTTGCGCAGATCTAGAGGAAGTAATTGCAGATACTACTGGGCACATTCCTCCAGGTAGATTGGCGGATGATATCAATCTGACCAAAGTGGAATCAACGAAGGTGACAATTAGTGAAATGATAGCAGGGCAACACTCACTAGTTGACGAGTTAGAGGAAAAGGTTTCGGTATTGGAGGCGAAGCTACAGACTAAGCTTCAGGACAAACGTGTTGAAATTAAAACTGTATGTGAACAGAGGCTGAAAAAGCCGCCAGATAAGCCGGTTATAGGATCAAAGCCGGATGGTTTTTTCTGGAATGACCTGGATATAGACGAGGATTTATTGTGGGAAAATAAAGAAACAGTCGAGGACAAGTTTAGACAGATAGTAGTGTCTGTTAATATGCACGACCTACAACTAAACGTGTTGATTGACACCGGTGCAGAATTGAGTGCTGTATCTGGGAAAATATTTGAGTTACTGAAAGACAGGCCTGGTATCGTAGTTATGCCAGTAACAGGAGTGAAAATTATCGGTGCTACTGGGAAGGCCAGTAAACCGGTCACAAAACAGATTTTTGTCAACTTCGAGATATGTGGGGCACGATTTGAGCAAGAGTTTGTCGTCGTGCCAGACTTAACTACGGAAGTAATTATCGGGTTAGATTGGCTATTAAAGTACCGTGCAGTGATTAATTGCGAAAGCAAAACTTTGACATGTACGTCACAAGATAAAACAATAGTAGTTAGCTTTGACGAGGCAGGAGACGGTGTGCATAGGCAATACCAGTCTATACATATTGTTAACTGGCCGAATGGTATTGATGTAGGTATGAATTTGAACTACTGTAATGTGAGGAATCTCGGCATTGACAATAGTGTAGAAACTGCATTGGAAAGTATTGTAGATGGTGTGTCAAACGTAACACACGAACAAAGACGAGGCCTGTATGAAGTGATAATGAGGAATAAGAGTGTGTTTTCAGACAAACCGGGACTTGTGGAAGGATATAAATGCAAGTTGCATGTAATTCCGCACGAACCATTCTTCGTGAGACCGTATGCTATACCGCTGTCCAAAAAGGAAGCAGTGCAACGGGAGATAGATAAGATGATCGAATGGGGGGTGATTGAAAGAAGTACGAGTCCATACAATAACGATTTGGTCGTTGTAGCAAAACGGGATGGTAGTGTGCGTATTGTGATTGACGCACGCACGTTGAACAGGGTCGTTCAACGTGAAACAGACAGACCAGAGAGTATGGAGGAGATTTTGCAGCGTTTTCATGACGTTAAGTTCATGACTAGCCTCGATCTGACGGCTAGTTACTGGCAAATAGAACTCGAAGAAGAATCTAGGCCATACACTGCCTTCTTGTTTGCGGGCAGGTGTTATCAGTATAGGGTACTGCCGTTTGGACTTAATATATCTGTGTCCGTATTCATCAGGGCCCTAGATAAAGTGCTAGGATCGGCTTTGAGTTCAAGGTTAACTGTATATGTTGACGACCTATTGTTGGCCAATGCCACTTGGCATGACCATTGTGACCTGTTAGATGAAGTTTTTAGAGCATTGCGCCGTGGCGGAATGACTCTAAAGCTAAAGAAATGCGAATTTGTAAAGCAGGAACTGAAATTTTTAGGGCATGTAATTACCACTGCTGGTATTACGAAGGACCCAGAGAAACTAGAGGCAATAAGGAATTGTCCTCCACCCAAGTCTAGGAAACAGTTAAAAAGTTTTCTAGGGCTCACAGGATTTTACCGTAAATTTGTAAAAGGACAAGTGTTTAATGATGAAAATTTGAATAACCTCTTACGCAAAAATGTTCCGTTTGTGTGGACTGACGGGTGTCAGGCCGCTTTCGAGAGATTAAAAGACGAGTTGTTAAGATCTAACATACTGTTTCATCCTGATTTATCGCTACCCTTCCATCTGGGAACGGATTCGTCGAATTACGGGGTGGGGGTAGAACTGTTCCAAGTAGTTGGTAAAGGAGAGGATAAGGAACACCGGACGATAGCGTTCGCGAGTCGAACTTTATCAAAAAGTGAGCGAAACTACACGATTTCTGAGAAAGAGTGTCTCGCTATCGTGTGGGGATTCAAGAAGTTCAAGGGTTACCTATGGGACCGTAAGGTGATTATTCATACGGACCATAAGGCGCTCACTTATCTGAAGGATTGTAAACTACTTCACGAAAGACTGACTAGGTGGTCGCTGTATTTACAGCAATTTAACTATGACATCTGTTACGTAAAAGGGACCGACAATTGCGTTGCGGATGCGCTGTCGCGGTTGCCCGAGTCTAATCAAGATGTATTGAAAGAGGAGTCAGATGGAGTGGTCAAATTATACTATTTTAAAGAAGTTGAGGGACGCAAATTAATAGTGAATATCTGTAAGAATCTACGTCGTCATCAGAACGAGGATGGTTGTTTAAATATGGTGAAAACCCGATATGACGAAAGGAGTCCAGAAGGAGAGAAATTAAGGAAGTATTACAAGATATACGATCATATCTTGTACATACGTAAGGGTGAAGATAGTAATATTTGGCGGGTATGCTGGCCCACCAAATTCGTCACGGAAATAATAGACTACTACCATTTGGCGTATGGTCACTGTGGACCGAAGAAATGTACGGAAAAGCTGTATGAAGTAGTGCATTTTAACAACATGTTAAAACGCGTTACTGACAGAGTGAAAACTTGCGATTTATGTCAGAAGGTGAAGGTTACCAACTGTACGAGTCGTGGTCCTATGCAAAGTATAAGGCCTAACGACACCTTTGAATTACTGTGCGTGGACTTGTACGGACCTTTGCCCAAGTCATCGGGAAACTTTGCCTACATTTTAGTAGTGCTAGAAGCTTTTTCCAAGTTCATCAAGCTATACCCGATTAGGAAAGCTACAGCCAAAGCGGTCTATAGCAAGCTTGTGAACGATTATTTTGTTCATATTGGTAAGCCCAAGGCGATTGTATCAGACAATGGGGCACAATTTACTTCTAAGTTGTGGAATGAAGGCATGGAAAGTAATGGGGTCGAGGTGATCCATATTTCAGCTTATTGTCCGGCTGGGAATCCCGCTGAGAGGTATATGCGCGAGCTAGGCCGACTTTGCCGTACCTATTGCCATCACAACCATAGGGCATGGGGCAAATATGTAGCAGTATTTGAGAGAATTATGAACACCTTGAGACATGAATCTACGGGATTTTCTCCAGAGGAAATCCTGTTGGATGACAGAAGTAAAAGTTTAGTGGAAGAGATAATCAAATTCCCTCCACGGATTGACATTAGTATTGGTGTGAAAAAAGATCGTTTGCGGGAAGTAATGAAGCTAAAAGCTGATGCTCGCATACGTCGTCATGACGCTAAAGCGCGTTTTGCTAAGTTTGCAATCGGAGACTTAGTACTTGTAAAAGCTCATGAGAAATCGAGCGAGATAGACAATGAAATCTCTAAATTTAAGTTTGTTTATAATGGACCATATAAAGTCAATGGTATACCTCACACAAATGCTTATTGCTTAGAGTATCCAAGCTCTGGAAAACTATTAGGTATACGGAACATTGTAGATTTGAAATTGTACCAACCTAGGATTGATTAATACCACAGAATGGGTAATTTGCACAGTATGTAAATATAGAGTGTAAGATTTAAGGATTTGCTAGGTTGCCATGCTTATGCCTGACCAAGAGGTCATTAAAGAAGTTGTAATTAATAAGCAATTAATTTTGATTAATCAATTTAATTTTAATCAATTTAATCATGATCTAATCAACTGAAAAATCCAAGCTGCTAGTTTAAGTTTTCAGCTGAGTCACAGTAGATTAAGGAATGTAAATATGATTTTGTAACTAGCTGTAAGAGTTCATAAATGTGTGTTTTACTAATCATTGCCGATGTACTTAGACGCTGTTTTAAGTTTCAGGCTAGTACATGCGTGTGATGATGGACAGTGTTGAGTTATCCACTGTGATAGTATTAAGGGACTCCTTGAGATTACTCGGGAGTGAGTTTTCCTAAAGAATTCAGTGAAACGGACGTTCTGGAAATGCCGCTACACAGGCGAGTGAGATCAAGCGTGCCGCACAGGCGGGCGCAACAATACTGGCAAGGTGGAGCCGCTGTCGGCTCTTGGGTCGCTGTCGGCTCTTGTGCCGCTGCCGGCATTCTTTGTACTTGCGAGTACGGAAGGCGGAGTTGTTTTTCTTCCCGGACAGCTGATGTGAAAGAATTCTGCTGTCAATATTTATGTTTTTGTAGATCTACTGTATATTATTTTCTTGTTTAGCGTTAAGTGGACTCTCATGACGAGATAATAATTATGAAAAGGTTATATAAAATGTGTATTCTATGTAATTAATAATTAATTTGCGTATTTTGATCTACCTGTTTTTATGACCATGTACTCTAATTAATTTTGCAAATAGTATTCCATTTCTTATAGTATTACGAATTTTAATGATTTTGGAATAGCTAAACCATTTTCTATACTTTCTATGAATTTTAATATGTTGTCAACCTGTTTTATTTTGTGCAAGATGACAGAGTGGAATAAGACTGGGACTGTCTCCACTCAATTTTTATGGTCTAAAAAATTGATTTATGCTTAATTAGACGAATGCTAAATTTTGATGATGTTTTGAGCATATGCATTTCCGCTGTTTATTTTTTGGGACATTTTCTGAGTCTGTTTAGGTTACACGAACATCCTCAGACAATGTGAGCACGTGTAACGCCGGAAATGCATATCCTCCTATTTCCATCTATTGTACTGTAAGTTTTTTCCTTATTTTGTTACCTGAATATATGACATTTCTGTGCCTTTATATATTGTAATTGTTTTACTATTTGTATATATATATATATATATATATATATATATATATGCATTTATGTCGATGTATAATTGGTTTGTTTCGTAAATATTATTTGTATTTTTACGCTGGGTCTTGCCTAGGGAAAACTGCTATCGAACGATTACATCGATAGGTCGTGTGAAGAATCAAAGTGTGTAGGATCTTTGGTAGTGTTAACTCTGCCGCGTGGAGCGCGGGCAGGGCAGTTCGAGTCTGGCTGGAGTAGCGAGTGGAGCAGGTGTGTGTTGTGACGCTCCCGCGAGTTGCCACGCTTTCGGGGTTTAGCAGCATGTAATTGCGCTCGACTTGCGTTGATAGTTTCTGACATGGTGTCGCGGACGGGAAGCATTAGCTGGCGCACATCAAGAGCCCGTTTCGTCTGGTGACCGTGTTGAGAAGAAGGCGCGCCAACATCCAACTTCTGCAACAGCGACGGCCGACAATGAGTGACTGTCGCCACCTCCTCGATCGACGGCTTCAAACCTTCAATCAACTAACAAGGAAGACTAAAAGCACGTAAAGTTTCAGAACTGTATGGCAGACCTCAGCTTTTCAAATTGTTCCATTTGCCTCGCAAAATTACAGCAACTTAGCATGAACCTTTGTTGCTCATTGTCCCAATTGCATTACCAAGCAGGGTCCCTTCCTTTTCCGAAATGAACCCGAGTGTCGTTGAAATTCAGACGCCAGCATTAAAGTACTATCATTGCATTTCATTACTTTAGTTTCAAAGTGCAGTTAAAGCATTCATAGCTGGCTAGAATAGTTAGATTACACAAGCACAAATTAAGAGTGCGAGTTTTGTTAGCATATTTTAGCTTACCTGTGACTGCAGCTCAGCTTGGTACGTACTAAATTTTACTATTGTTAATTATTCAGAATCATTTAATTCAAGTTCAAAGTTAAATCTCTTGTTTCTAAATTGCGTAGAGTCAAGTTACTTTTGAAATGATTGTTGAGGTAGTCCAAGACTAACCGTATTCTGCTGGATTTCGATGTGCTTCAGAAAGAAAGCTCACTATTAACTTCAGTCACTAAATTAACTTTCGATTTTCCGGTTTTACTAATTCTTTTGCTAAATTAAGTCAGAGTGTAGCGAAATTTATTACTTCTGACAAACTTTCAGTTTTCACACTACACGTGTCAACCTTCAGTTGCCACGCTTCTAGTGCTAATTATATGTGTAATAACCTTTCTTTTTCAGTTACTATAGTAAATGTCCTTAGGACTGGCGACCGTGATTTCCCCCAAATCTCAAATATCTAATTACCGCTAGTTAATTGTTGACGTAACGGCCGCACATTTACCTTCTCTTTTAACTTTACCCCTTTTCAAAATTAATTTCCACCAGTTTCATTTGCATTTTTCCTTTCATTTAGATGTAACCCTTTCCTCCCTCTTTACCGACAGATTAACTTCGGTGACGATTGCTTTCCCAAATTGCCCATTAGGTACACGCGGTTTAATTTTTCACTGTCATTAAGGTCGATAAGTGAGGGGGAGGTTACAATCTGAATATTATTTCGGCCTTTACACGAGAAGATATTGTAATTTTACTTAAATAAGGCCTTCAACCGTTACTCTGAATCCTGGTGTTTTAAAAGCAATCATTTAAACTTATTCTGGAGAAGTTATTTGAGCCCTCAGCCGTGAATTGATCTTTATTGTTTTAAAGAGAAAACTGCGGCCTTGGTTCGAGGAATAAAGTTGTGTGTGTTCTTGTATAACTAACAGTAATTGACCTTGGCCCCTGTCCACAACCTGATCCGCTCTGTCCTGCGAAACCCGGATTTCAATGAGTCCTCAATCTTTTTCGTTCAATCGCTCCTTCCTTTGTTCTTTTTTCACGCTGCTCAATTAAATGCTTTGTACGCTTCTAAATATCAAATTTCTTCATTTGCTTTGGTTGTTCTTTGCAACATCGGCGTTTGGTTAATGAGACGATGTCCAACTCTGCAGGACCCTCAGTTTGAGATGTAGCTTCCTAGTGTTACCAATACCTCCAGATTCGTTGTCATCATTCTGAGACACGACCCCGCGGGAACACGAGTGGCACTCGCGCCGTAAACTGTGTCCCGCACATTGCGCGGCGGAGGTGGAAGCAGGCACTGTGTTGCCATGCTTTTCCCTGCTCTGCGCCTCAGTTCACACAGTTGTATTTACGCCTGTGTCACACAAAAACCTTTGCGGCGCCGCCCTGTCCTGCCCTTCGTCGGTTGCGCCCCAATGTGCGCCTGGCCTTACGCAAATAATAATCAAAGTACAGGGAAACTACGAATAAGGCTCCTCGTGCAATCAGCAGTCGAACTGCTGCGAGATCGGTGCTGCGTCTTCCTTAAGCCGTCTCGGTTGTGGCGCTGCTCGTGCCTACAGCAGGGGGTGTGTCTTCAAAGTGGGCGCATATTGACGACGCTGCCACGCGGTTTACTGCTAACCTCGGGATGCGCTCTGCCTTGTGTGGTATCGATAACGTTCGACACCATAACTATATACAGAGTTGTTCCTCACACTCGAAGTATTATGATGAAAACATTAATATTTCGTTATTTAGCATCGGTAGAAGCTAACGGAGTGGAAAGTAATGCCTGCATTTTATTCGAATTTTTAATCTGAACGCAGCCCTTTACTAGACACCGCTGTGAAAGGCGATAACAGTGCCATCTACCCACGTGTGCCAGAACTCTTTGACAGTGATGCCGCCAGCAATGGGAATGTTGAAGTGTACACATGCGCCAACCCGAGACATAATACTTCATTTGTCGAAACTGCTCTTCTCATTGCGAGTTCAGCATTCACGAACGGATTTCACCTGTGGCGGAACTAGCTAGTATGATTAAAGGACGGGATCGATTGACTGAGTCTGAGTTAACAAAACAATAATTACTCGTTTATTTCTGTCATAAGCAGCATAAGAGAAAATAAACAGTTTTCAGGCAGAGATATTAAGCTGATCCTAAACGAGCAAAGCTAACACACACCAACACTGATAGAGCAGAACCTTACTGACCACAAAATCATTAACATTGCCAGAGAAATAAAAAAAACAGTTAACAACGATTAAAATACATACTTAAAATCAGTAGCGTAGTGGAGAACAGTTAAAGGAACTAAAAATCACACAACAAAATTAAAAAGAAAATTTCGAAATTTCTGTAGGATCTTGAAGATAAAAAGTTTAAGCTATGCAACCATAAAAATTCAAAACAGTAGCTTCCATTATAGAAAGAGCAACGATGTTTTCTGTTTGAGTTGGCTCCCACAAAAAATTTTCCCTCTCTACAGATTCTTCCGAATGCAGACCAACCATATTTTAGTCTTTTGTAGTCCAACACGGAAAGTTTGAGAGGAAAAACGTATACTCTTACAATGGTATGCTTCCGAGTAAAAATCCTTGGAAATAACCCAGCCTGCGTGGTTTCCGAGATGCTGCTTCTTCGTTCCTCTCACCTGCGCCCAAGATTTGCAGAGTCCGCAAGTATTATACGGTTATCCTTCCTTCATGTGTGGAGCCGGACCACCACACCTGTATGGGCCTTCCAGCCAGGGCTTGAGTTTCGCCTGCCCTTTTATTTCCACTGTCGTTCCAACCTCTACTAGTGTAGGCAATTCATTACGCCATTCTGATAATAAAGACACTCCGTCACCTTTCATGCAAAAAGCCTTAGCAATTATGTATTTACAAGGCGTACGTGACAATGTCAGTCTCCTTGATATACAGGGTGAGTCACCTAACATTACCGCTGGATATATTTCGTAAACCACATCAAATACTGACGAATCGATTCCACAGACCGAACGTGAGGAGAGGGGCTAGTTTAACTGGTTAATACAAACCATAAAAAAATGCACAGAAGTATGTTTTTTAACACAAACCTACGTTTTTATAAATGGAACCCCGTTAGTTTTGTTAGCACATCTGAACATATAAACAAATACGTAATCAGTGGCGTTTGTTGCATTGTAAAATGTTAATTACATCCGGAGATATTGTAACCTAAAGTTGACGCTTGAGTACCACTCCTCCGCTGTTCGATCGTGTGTATCGGAGAGCACCGAATTTCGTAGGGATCCAGAGGGAACGGTGATGGACCTTAGGTACAGAGGAGACCGGAACAGCACATTACGTCCACATGCTAACACCTTTTTATTGGTCTTTTTCACTGACGCACATGTACATTACCATGAGGGGTGAGGTACACGTTCGACGGGCGTTTCATAGGACGTGGAGGACGCATAAATTGTCCAGCCCGTTCTCCTGATCTTACACCTCTGAACTTCTTTCTGTGGGGTACGTTAAAGGAGAATGTGTATCGTGATGTGCCTACAACCCCAGAGGATATGAAACAACGTATTGTGGCAGCCTGCGACGACATTATACCAGATATACTGCGGCGTGTACGACATTCATTACGCCAGAGATTGCAATTGTGTGCAGCAAATGATGGCCACCACATTGAACATCTATTGGCCTGACGTGTCGGGACACACTCTATTCCACTCCGTAATTCAAAACGGAAACCACGTGTGTACGTGTACCTCGCCCCTCATGGTAATGTTCATGTGCGTCAGTGAAAAAGACCAATAAAAAGGTGTTAGCATGTGGACGTAATGTGCTGTTACGGTCTCTTCTGTACCTAAGGTCCATCACCATTCGCTTTGGATCCCTACGTAATTCGGTGCTCTCCGATACACACGATCGAACAGTGGAGGAGTGGTACTCAAGCGTCAACTTTAGGTTACAATATCTCCGGATGTAATTAACATTTTACAATGCAACAAACGGCACTGATTACGTATTTGTTTATGTGTTCAGATGTGCTAACAAAACTAACGGGGTTCCATTTATAAAAACGTAGGTTTGTGTTAAAAAACATACTTCTGTGCATTTTTTTATGGTTTGTATTAATCGATTACACTAGCCCCTCTCCTCACGTTCGGTCTGTGGAATCGATTCGTCAGTATTTGATGTGGTTTACGAAATATATCCAGCGGTAACGTTAGGTGACTCACCCTGTATATACATACATACGATGTACAACTTATCACATGATACCTAATTGTGTTTGTAGATCAGGGAAAAGTATGTGGATGAGTGCTCGTAAGGTGCGAAATTACAGCCACCGTACAATAAAAAGTCGCAGTGAGTAGCCTGCGACAGTTGTGTGTCAGGCACAGAAAACAGCAATCTCTTATCGGCATCAATAATAGGAGTACAGCCAATCACGCACTACAACTGGTCTCTTTAACACACTCTGTTAAATTGAATTTAAAAATCAACTAAAGGTTCAGTGGGATCAGTTATCAACGTCTGTACTTAATCGCTATGTTTCTGTGACCGTTAACAAATATCAACCTACACTGAGGTGACAAAAGTCATGGTATACGTCGTAATACCTTGCCGGACCTCCTTTTGTCCGGCGTAGTGCACCAACTCGAAGTGTCAGGGACTCAGAAAGTCGTTGCAAGCCTCCTGCAGGAAGACTGAGCCATCAGTCCATTACTGCGATAGTGCTGCCGGTACAAGCTTTTGTGCACGGACTAACCTGTCGATTACGTCCCATAAATGTTCGATGGGGTTCATGTTGGGTGATCTGCTTGGCCAGATCATTCGCTACAGTTGTCAAGAATGTTCTCCAAACCAGGCCCAAATAATTGTGGTTCAGTGATATGTTTGGAAACATGAAATCTATGAATGGCTGCAGCCGAACAAGACAATTTCCAGTCAATGATCGGTTCAATTGCACCAGATGACCCAGTTCATTCCATGTAAACAGAGACCATACTATTACGGAGCTACCACCAGCTTGCACCATGCCTTGGGTCTATGGCTTCGTGGGATCTCTGCCACACTCGAACCCTACCATCAGCTTCTACCAGCTGAAATCCGGACTCATCTGAGCAGACCATGGTTTCCAACCGTCTTGCTTCCAACCGATACGGTCACGAGCCAATGAGAGGCGCTGCAGGCAATGTCGTATGTTTTCCTACCAGATTCATTTCCATAAATTGTTGGGCTCCAAACGTACATTCTCAGAAATTCCCCCCCTCAAATTAGATGCTAGTATTATTTTGGGGAGCAATACCACTTCTGCCTGTGCTGATAGCCTACTTTGCATGTACTCCTTGCTGAGTTCGTCATTGTGCTTCCAGGCAGCAGAGTTCATTAATTTCGTCTACTTCGTGATTGCCAGTTTTGATTAAAAAAATTTAGCACTTTATAATTAATGTAACAGTATCCGTTCAAAAACTCCCAAAATCCATGTTTCTCTGTACTAGTGTGAAAGGCGTTTCAGTTGCATAAGTGAATATATGATCTTTTTCGAAACATAGGGCATCTTCAAATGTTACGATGTATCATAGCATCTTTGACACTCATATGTTTGTAAGCACTTTGTATGTAGCAAAACATGTGGTGCGTGGTAGAAATTTTTTCTGTGACAAATCTAAAGTGTTCAGTGAGAAAAATTTACGTGTGCAATGATACGAATGCAGTGGGAATGTATTCACATCTGTTGGACGAATGTTATGAAAACAAACACTCCAAACCAACATTTCACGTAAGTCACATACAATGAAAAATCTGTAACGCAACCCTCCGTGTGACGTGCTTATAATTATGTATTATTTATATTTTAGGACAATTAATCTGTAAAGAAACGCACCACATGTTGTAAGGAAAGAATGTAAACTGTCTGAAGATGAATCATAACGATTCGAAACCGGTAACGGTACTCTCTGAATAAAGGAACTGAAAGTATATTTGTGGCTGATTGCTGTCGCAACACCATCAACATTTGTCTTCAAATAACAGCCACGGTCTCCGACCATACCATCATATGACAAAATTGCAATTCTTCTTCACTTTCGTTGATGTTAGCAATGTCATAAGTTAATTTTATCACCGATCCTCTGAACCTTTCATTTACTTCCGACATTGCTTCTTCGATATGTAGACTGAAAAGTAAGGGTGAAAGACTTTAGCTCTGACTTTAAATCTGAGCGTTCTTGGTCTTCCGTCCCTACTTTCCCATCTCCGTCTTTCCCTATAGCTTATACCTAGTTTCCAAAGAATTTAGCCGGCCGCGGTGGTCTAGCGGTTCTAGGCGCTCAGTCCGGAACCGCGCGACTGCTACGGTCGCAGGTTCGTATCCTGCCTCGGGCATGGATGTGTGTGATGTCCTTAGGTTAGTTAGGTTTAAGTAGTTCTAAGTTCTAGGGGACTGATGACCACAGATGTTAAGTCCTGTAGTCCTCAGAGCCATTTGAACCAAAGAATTTATAGCTTCTTGCACCATCCTAAATTGTCTAACGTCTTTTCTAGGCTGGTAAATCCGGTGGACGTATGTAGATTTTTCTCAAGCCGTGCTCCCGTCATCAAGCGCAAAGTCAGATCTGCTTCTCTGGTGCTTTACCTCACCTAAATGCAGGCTGCTCAGCATCTAACAGATCCTCTTTTTCATTCCTTTGTATATTAATCTTGCCAGTAACTTGAACACACTACATGATATGAACTGATATTAAGAGATAATTTGGTGCTGATGATGGAACAGGAGTTTCTTTTTTATGACCCGGATGTGATGCACTCAGCCTACCTCAAGTAAACGATATATAATAAATTAAAAAACATATTGTGTAATCAAACACATGACACGCACACATACAACGTTCTTCAAACAAATACATAGTTCGCATTCGTTTAATTCGACGATACTAGTCTTACCCTTCCTATTACTGTTGTATTGCGAAACCGCCGAGTGGTGTTTACATGTCAGTGGCACGTTAGATGCATACGCCGTATTCGGCGAATATTTACTATTTGCACGATATACGAGAGAGAAAGTTCAGATCATGTGTAAGTAGGCTGTTTATGTTTTCTTATTGGCAACGTTACGTAGCGCTCTGTATAAAAATCACTGGCTGTGCTGTGTGCAGTCTGGGGCTAGTTTGCATTGTTGTCTGCCATTGTAGTGTTGGGCAGCGGCAGCTGGATGTGAACAGCGCGTAGCGTTGCGCAGTTGGAGGTGAGCCGCCAGCAGTGGTGGATGCGGGGAGAGAGATGGCGGAGTTTTGATATTTTTCTTACTGTAATTATGAAAAATTTTTTCAAATCTGTATTGGCCAGTGCCCAAAACAATTTGTAAAATTTTTTGTGTGGAGTATGGGGGCTATGTAAGGAGGCTGTTTATGTTTTCTTATTGGCAACGTTACGTAGCGCTCTGTATAAAAATCACTGGCTGTGCTGTGTGCAGTCTGTGGCTAGTTTGCATTGTTGTCTGCCATTGTAGTGTTGGGCAGCGACAGCTGGATGTGAACAGCGCGTAGCATTGCGCAGTTGGAGGTGAGCCGCCAGCAGTGGTGGATGTAGGGAGAGAGGTGGCGGAGTTTTGAAATTTGTCTTGAACTGCTATATATATTATGACTATTGAGGTAAATACATTGGTTGTTCTCTATCAAAATCTTTCATTTGCTTACTATGCCTATCAGTAGTTAGTGCCTTCAGTACTTTGAATCTTTTATTTAGCTGGCAGTAGTGGCGCTCGCTGTATTGCAGTAGCTTGAGTAGCGAAGATTTTTGTGAGGTAAGTGATTTGTGAAAGGTATAGTTTAATGTTAGTCAGGGCCCATTCTTTTGTAGGGATTTCTGAAAGTCAAAATGGTTCAAATGGCTCTGAGCACTATGGGACTCAACATCTTAGGTCATAAGTCCCCTAGAACTTAGAACTACTTAAACCTAACTAACCTAAGGACATCACACACACCCATGCCCGAGGCAGGATTCGAACCTGCGACCGTAGTAGCCCCACGGTTCCGGACTGCAGCGCCAGAACCGCCAGACCACCGCGGTCGGCTTTCTGAAAGTCAGATTGCGTTGCGCTAAAAAATATTGTGTGTCAGTTTAAGGACAGCCTCGTGTATAATTGTTAAAGGGGACGTTTCACATGTGCTTCGATAAGTGGCGAAGTGATAAGGAATACCACTCAATCCATGATGATAAGATTGCAGCACTGTATTGATACAAATGGTCATCACTTCGAACATCTTCTGTAAAAGGACGTCCGTGTCTCCTTTGTGACCTTCAAAGACATTACTGTTACACATCATTGGATTCATCACGATAGAAAATAAGTACCAAACTGCAGCATCCCATTAAAAAAAATAAAAAAATAAAAAAAAGTTGACCTCCCATGCAACTTTTGTCTCAGAATCGTTTCAGCTATTATCATACTTTCGGAGTTAATCTAGTTGGCAATATTTAGTGACTCACCCTGTATACATGGACACAACGCATGCTGCCAGTAGGGCCTCCACCCTGGTAGGAATCTGTTGTTCACGAAGCACCAAAAGTTGCAGGAGTTCTGTTGTCGCGTGGTATTACAGTGGTAAGTCGAAAATGTCGTAGCAGACAGAGGTGCAGTCGGAATCGTCCGTGGTTAAAACAGAGAAGATCATGCTGACTAGAAACTGTCTGTGGTACGTAGCAAGGTAGTGCAGCGGACGTGCAGGATACTTGGTAGTACAGCCGTGTTACTACGACAGGCGCCACTTATTGTTCCACAAGATTCCGATCGGCCGCGGCACGTTTTGCAGAAGGTACATGTTCGTACGTCGTTGTCCCGTGGTGGTTGGCATTCTTAGTGATGCCTACATTGCTCATGCCACGACTGTGGCCCTGTACCCACTGTAAGGTGATTTTCCTTGTTATGATGTAGTCGTTCTGCTGTGCGACCTACACTACTGGCCATTATAATTGCTACACCAAGAAGAAATGCAATTGATAAACGGGTATTCATTGGACAAATATATTATACTAGAACTGACATGGGATTACATTTTCACGCAATTTGGGGGCATAGATCCAAGGAAATCTGTAACCAGAACAGCCACCTCTGGACCTGTTAACGGCCTTGATACGCCTGAACATTGAGTCAAACAGAGCTTGGATGGCGTGTACAGGTACAGCTGCCCATGCATCTTCAACACGATACCGCATTTCATCAAGAGTAGTGACTGCCGTATTGTGCCGAGCCAGTTGCTCGGCCACTATTGACCAGACGTTTTCAATTGGTGAGAGATTGGGAGAATGTGCTGGCCAGGGCAGCACTCGAACATTTTCTGTGGCCAGAAAGGCCCGTACTGGCCATGGAACATGCAGTCGTGCTGAAATGTAGGGTTTCGCAGGGATGGAATGAAGGGTAGAGCCACGTGTCGTAACACATCTGAAATGTAACGTCCACTGTTCAAAGTGCCGTCAATGCGAACAAGAGTTGACCATGACGAGTAACCAATGGCAGCCCATACAATCACGCCGGGTGATACGCCAGTATGGCGATCACGAATACACGCTTCCAATGTGCATTCACCGCGATGTCACCAAACACGGATGCGACCATCATGATGCTGTAAACAGAACCTGGATTCATACGAAAAAAAATGACGTTTTGCTATTCGTGCGCCCAGGTTCGTCGTTGAGTACACCATCGCAGGCGCTCCGGTATGTGATGCAGCGTCAAGGGTAACCGCAGCCATGGTCTCCGAGCTGATAGTCCATGCTGCTGCTAACGTCGTCGAACTGTTCGTGCAGATGGTTGTTATCTTGCAAACGTCCGCATCTGTTGACTCAGGGATCGAGACGTGGCTGCACGATCCGTTACAGCCATGCGGATAAGATGCCTGTCATCTCGACTGCTAGTGATACGAGGCCGTTGGGATCCAGCACGGCGTTCCGTATTACCTTCTGAAACCACCGATTCCATATTCTGCTAACAGTCATTCGATCTCGACCAACGCGAGCAGTAATGTCGCGATACGATAAACCGCAATCTCGATAGGCTACAATCCGACCATTATCAAAGTCGTAAACGTGATGGTATGCATTTCTCCTCCTTACACGAGGCATCAGAACAACGTTTCACCAAGCAACGCCGGTTGGAAGTTGTAGGTGTCGCCACCGGCGCCAACCTTGTGTGAATGTTCTGGAAAGCTGATCATTTGCATATCACAGCATCGTCTTCCTGTCGGTTAAATTTCGCGTCTGTAGCACGTCATCTTTGTTGTGTAGCAATGTAATGGCCAGTAGTGTATAATCTGGCGCACCGAGTAATTGTCGGTTTTATTCCGTATGGGCAGCTATGCTGGTCGCATGTCTGCTAGAGTAATGATTTTCTCTTTGTGTAAACCGTCAGCATATTAAAGTCCCTCTGTTAATTAAAGTAGTGGCCTGTGCAAAAAATACACACGTAGTGCCTCTCACCTCTAGAACAACATAGGCAGTCGTTCCGCATCCCGGCTGGCGTCGTATTCACTGTTAAGCAAACAGCCTCTGTGCTCGACGTGTTACGGTACTCTAGCAGAGTGTCTGTCATCTCCAGACGCGGAGTGGCAGAGATCTTTTAAAAGCATCTCCAGCGTCGCATGTAAGCGACAGCTGTGTCTCACGATCTCTCTAACGCTGGCCTCTCTTCTCTGTCAGGCATACGGATGTACACACACACATACACGTTACATTACAGTATGAACATTGAGGAACTTTCTACATCTACAAGTACAATCCTCAAGAGATAGTTTTGAGGGAGGAATGTCGGAAGAGGCAAAAATCAAATTTGTAAAAAGCCATCTTGAGGGTAATGCACAATCATGAGCAAATTTAATGGGTCATTCGCTTACTACTACAGTTACAATCAAAACTTGGTGCGTGGATTAAAATTTTGATTACTTGTGGGAGTAGAACAAGGCATTACGTCTAACGACCGCCATGCGCAAGACTTTGTGCGAACAATACTTGCAAATAAATTACGTCTGGTATATGAGAAATCCATCCAAAGTACGACAATAACACGTTTAAATAGACCTTTGAAATTTCCTCCCATATCTACGTACGATACGATTTGTATGTCACTCTTTCCTAAATGAAGGGATTACTTATGTTCTGCCGATCTCCTCGCACCAAGATTTATGCGGCCGTTATCGACACTATCCATGCAGTAAGTTGTTTTTTCATGCTTTATTACATACGTGTTACCAAATCACCCCGTATTCAAATACCGGCAAAAATTCTTATAACTACACATGAGAATACCTCTATTTAGACACAAAATTTTTAACTCCAAGGTCTTCATAAACAAGAAGCAAGTCTGTCACTGTTGCCGCTTACATTTACACCGCCACTGTATCTTTAAATCTCGCTCTTTTTGCGTTTATTGAACTGCTCAAATTCGAGCCCTCTTTCCACGTTTACCAACGGACTCTTGCGTTTAGAGACAAAACTTGTGACAACCGCCGGAACATCATTTTCAGTTTCGAAATATGAACAGTTTCTTTCATCATCAACAACGATCAATTCACTTACAGGTTTCTTTCATCATCAACAACGATCAATTCACTTACAGGCTGCACATCTGATTTAACCCCTCTTTAAAAATCCATCACAGAATCATTTTCAGCACCCCTTCCTCTTTCTTCCGTATTGATGGTACACATTACGATTTCAGAACAACGCTCAATCTAATTATCCATTCCTAGATTCTTCTGATTTATCTCCAACTCATTTAAATCACCCTCAAAACCTGTAGACTCATCATTCTCATAAGCATCAAATATACAGTTCGCTTCCTCAGAGTTAACGATACCAGTAGCTGCACTTAAAACTTCGTCTCCCTCACTCAAAACCTCACTCATTTCCGCCGAATCACTACAGACTTTATCATAATTAACCCCATTAGCATCTACCGATAACTCATAAGACTTATTGCTTAAAACATCCATTGCATCCGTTGATACATTATAGAAATCACCACCAATAGCTGTGTTATCCTCCTCCGATACACCACACAAATTGCCGCTACTGCAGAGCACCACATCAGAATTCACAGTACTAACGAAGTCTGCCAAATTTGAAACTACCCCTGTTTGCTCTCCTCTCATATTTCTTCGTCATTTTCCATTCTAATCCATTACGTAACACATTACTTTTACACTCATCTTTCCACATAGAGTAATAATTCACGCTTCCATTAAAGAGCCATTGGTTCCCTTCCATCAACATAAATAAAGGCAAAAGCTCCTTCCTCCGAGATATCTAAATCTGTAACCTCAACTTTCGCAACTTCAGCCTCTAGAGCATCACCCTTGTTTCCCTTTAACAATAAATCACCCACTTCCGCCGATATATAATACATTTCATCACCAGCTGACAAGACTTCTGTAACGCGGCCTTGACAAATACCTTCACATGCTTCCGTTGATACATCGTAAAAATCTCCAGCTGACAGACAACAGCTTCGCCGCCTTAACAGGTTCATCTACTTCCTCCGAAACAAAAGCATCTACATTACTTTCACCCATATTGCTATAATTGTTGCTACTGACTAGTGCCTTATTATAATTCGTCATACATTCCATCTCCACCAAATTCAGATCCACCTTTGTCTCTCTTGTGATCACGGAATCTTCAACAAACAAACATTCATTCCATCATTCATTTTCCTTTCACAAAATAGGTTTTCAACCCCATATCCTCATTATCAAACTTCTCTAACTTTCTTGCGCCCTGTTTACTGATGAGGTGCTTTAAATTATTCTCCATTTAATGTTATAACCTCTATCTACAACACTCGTGACTTCTTTGCTGTATTTTCGGCACCAACAGAATTTTCACCCGCCGGTTTATTTCGCTATCTCCGGACCTGAGAAGCGGCGATCTCTAATTTCACAATCTCGTATTCTGTCGTTGCATTTCGTAAGACTCCTGCTCATCAACTCTTCATACACGACTTCGATTTTCTTATGAAACTTCCCGTTTCCATTTTCCCTATGAAAATTATTATGACGTTGATAATTATTTTGGTGATTATTATAATTCCCGTTCTCCTACCCATTTCCCTGTGTACTGCTCACATTATGTGGTTTGAATTTAATCGCCTGTTCAAGTTTCTCAATAAAATTTAAAGACTTGTCAATAGAATCTATCAGACTGTGGAGAAGATCCCATTGTAAAATTTCCTGTAGTTGTCTCATGAACGTTGTGATTTCAGTCAACACTCCCAGCGGACGATTTACATGCGTCAACTTAGCGAGCCCACGCACACAAACGTTCAGGATCGACCCTCTTCCGTATTTGAAACTTAGTCCATTGGGGGACTCATTCTGAAGTCGATTTTGCTTCGCTTCACTTCAGAATTTTTTCGGGAAACAATCTCAAACACTTCACTGGTTGTAAATGAAGCACTCATTTAATTTGCCCATAACTGTGCATTGCCCTCAAGACGTCTCTTCACGAATTAATTTTTGCGTCTTCCGACAATCCTCTCACAAAACTGCAGCAAGAAAATAAAGTGGATGGTGTATTCCATCATTGGCAAAACACTATGTCGTTCCTGAATTAACCCATGGAACACCTATCACAGTACCACCTTGATTTAATGCTAAAGAATTTGATTCTGCCCTCATATCCTTAAACTGCTGTTCATACTGCACAGATTCCTTTATAATCTTTGTCCTTTCTACATTCTGCTACTCTACCTGACAAACTATAAACCGAATTATTGGTCACGTCCTCAAACGCATTTTGCCTCGGCACCTAACTTCACCACCCAGCTTGTAATCTATCTTTTGCAACTTGTCCCCGAAATATTTTTGCACTGCGTCGACTCTGGTGTAAACCAGGCCAACCTCTTCAGAAATTTTACCTACATCTGCTCTTATTGCTTCTAATTTTGAGTCTATCATTGCTTCTGTATCGGATTTAATATTCTTCACCTCAGTTTTTACACTTTCTGCTACATTTATCTCTACTGAGCCTACCTCTGTTTCTATTGAACCTATCTCTGTACCCAATACCCATATTTTAAAATTCTAATTTGTCAGAATTTCCTTTAACCATACCACTGAATCATTCGCAGTTACACATCCCTTCTCTGATTTCGGACTATCTGTCCTCTAATATCGGCTCTATCAACAATATCATGTTCAGGTTTTGGACTAATTGATCCACTCACATTATCTGAACCAGACACAGTGGGTGACTGCTTAATCATCGGAAGCTCCATCACTAACAATAACCTTGGAAGTCTGCATATGTGAATGCTATTAGCTCGAGTACTTAACTTATCGGTCATGCTGGCTGATTCTGCTCTATTGCTGCTGCTGACACTGTAGATACTGCCAATGAACTCGAAGTCGCCGCCAGTAGCCCGGGTTGCTGTTGCCGCCACTGCTGAAATGCCTCCGTCGAGGTTCCGCTCCTGGTGGCCGCTGCAGACTCGAACTCAGCACGCCTCTGCGTAGCCTTCTTCTTCTTTCTAGAATTTCCGTGGCTAACTTCCCCACATATATTTTTGCTACCGATTCTCATGCACGGAAATGCTGCAAACACCTATGCTCAGAGCCCCCATACAAACTGTCTATCATGCAATAGATTTGGGACCTGACACCCAATGTTGTAAAGTGTTATAATAGCAGTAGTAATTATAAAGGGATTAGATTCACAGCCCGGACGAGAAAACCCCAACTGCGACTGTACCTAAAGGTTACTCCTGTGGCATTGCTCTACTGAAGAGCATCCCATACAAACCATTTGCATCTTTATTTGTGATTACTCGTACTTTAGGTACTTGGGCTATGCACGGCTCTGTTTACAAAGAATAGCTCGATATGGTCATAGGGTCGAGCTGCACATGTCTGCTTTCATGCCCCACAGCTAATTCGCTGCAAATAATATACTGTAGCTGTGATGATCCAGTCAAACAGTATATCATTGGCTAGAATTGCGAATGAATAAAATACACAGAAATACGAAATACAAGTTAAATGAATAATTTAATAACAAATGTTCTGCTCTAACATCTGTAGTTGATGTAGACGACAGAGAATTATGTTGAATAATGTTTATTCAAGAAAGGACATCTTAAATGAATGGGAAGTAGTCCTACGATTTAAAAAAATTGAGTTAAAATGCGGACAGAAAATACCCTTATCAAATGTAAAAGAGTTACGTTGAGGGCGATACGAAAAGGGTAGCAGAATTCCCAAACTAAATAGTCACCAAAGACTCGCGAACACTAAGTCCATTTCGTGATCACAATACACGAACGATCCACCAGCTCAAAATAGTTCAAAGTTCAACCTGATGATTCACAAATTTACAGACAAGATACAAAGAACAGCAAATCATGCTCTGTCTATTTGCAGTTCTGTAAATCAAGCGGCAAACGTTAGAGTACTATTATGGAGCACTTTCAAACCTCTCGAAACATAAGTCGCTTCAGAACTTAAAGGATGATAGTGTCCGTTCATGTCCAGAATCAATCACCTCCACAATCGTACATCACTCTCTACCACAGGCAGGTCAGCCTTCTCCCAGAACTCGCTTAAAGTGTCCGGAATCGCTCCCAAGGGCTCTTCACTCGAGAAGTCCCAGTCCCCACTTGACTCCCGTAGTGTTCAATTACTATCTCCTTTTCCATTGGCTGAACGCCATCCCTGCCAAGAATACTTCGTCCTTAAGCTCTACAGACATGATCTGACCGCTTCCCAGACTAAAATAGTATATTACAACAATATTTAAGTAAAGAAATGTCATAAACCTTCGGTTTCCCTCAGATCATTTACTGTCGCAGTTGAGTAACTGTAGGAAGATACAAGGTGACTTAGACAAAATTGCTAGTTGGTGTGATGAATGGCAGCTAGCTATAAATGTGGAAAAATGCAAGTTAATGCGGATGAATAGGAAGAAGAAACTTGTAATGTTCAGATACAGTATTAGTGGTGTCTTGCTTGAAATAGTTAAGTCGTTTGAATATCCGGGCGTAACGCTGCAAAGCGATATGAAGTGGAAGGAGGTTGTTGAGAACTGTGGTAGGGTTACTTGGAAAATTTTTGGAAAGTGTGGTTCACTTGTAAAGGATACCGCATACAGGATGCTAGTGCGACCTATTCTTGAGTACTGCTGGGGTGTTTGGGACTGAAGGATGACACCGAAGCAATTCAGAGGCGTGCTGCTAGATATGTTACCGGTAGGTTCGAACAACACTTAAGATTTACGGAGATGCTTCGGGAGTCCCAATGGGAATCCCTGGAGGAAAGGCGACATTCATTTCGAGAAACACTACTGAGAAAATTTAGAGAACCGGCATTTGGAGCTGAGTGCCGAACGATTCTACTGCCGCCAACATACATTGCGCGTAACATACGAGATAACATACGAGAAATTAGGGCTCATGCGGAGGCATATACTTGAGCCGTGCACAGCTCGTGTTCATGCTATTTACTGTTTGTCATCTTCTATTACTGTACTGCTGCCTCGGTTTCTTATTCCATTTAATGGCGTCACTAACTTACTGCATTACTTGCCCGTGAGCGGCAGCAGCAGCGCGTATCGATAATTGCACTGTCGTACCATCTCTGGAGCGATCGATAGTATTTCCGAGTCGTCGTGTGTCTGGCTGTCAGTTCGAGACGGACCAGCAGTGCAGTCGGGGACGGAGCCGCATTGAGGTCGGCACAGCAAGTACCAGCGGGGACGACCATCGGTTGGTCGTTTCGTCGGTCGTCTCATCGACGACGTTGGGTCGGTTCCTTCCTGTGCAGAGATGTCGGTGTTGTCCCGTCTACACGGTTGGGTCCGAGCCAGTGTCTCCGGGACATCGTCCGTCCGAAGGAAGTCAGTGAGTGGGAGGCGCACCAGCAGTGCAGTCTGGCACGGAACAGCAGTCGCGGTCGGGTTAGAAGTCCAGTCGGTCGGTTGGCGTGGAGCAGCAAGCAAGTCCCCGTCGGGCTGGAGCCGCTGGTGGCGTACACGAGCGGCTGGAGTGTGAGGTGCAGCTTGCGAGTACTACGAAGTTCGTCGCCCACCGGTCTTGGACATGACAGTTAACTCACTATCGAGCCTCAACTGTTTACATTTCTTCGTTTGATCCTGGTTGTCGCTTTTGGGACATTCTCCGGAGCAATTTGACGTAATTTTAGGCGGTGTATTTTCCTCGTCGTGTTGTTGCTGTCCAGCGCGGCGTGTAGTTGGACGGCTGAGGTGTTGTTGGTCGTTGTGGGCGGCAGTATTCTGTGTGTCGTTGTATTGAAATCTGGTGGTCGTTTTGCTGGTTGCGTCGAGCGGAACTCATTTGGCAGATTGGTCGGTCGGCTGTCTGTCGGTTGGGTTGCCTTCCGATTAAGGGATTGTCGGTCAGTCTTCCTGTCTCGCCTAAACGGGCGTTAGTGTTACAGTTCCAAGCCGATCCTTGGAACTTCTGAGCACCGTTCCGTGTCTGTTACAAAGTAACTTCCCTATTTGAGTTTTAGTTATTTGGTTGATGTGTGGCCTTCAGCCAAGTTTTATATATCTTGTATTAATGTTCTTGTCTTGCCCTTAAGGCATGAGATTGTTGTTTTTATAGGGGCCTTTAGACGAATTTTACATCAAATCTTTTAAGGCCTTCAGTCGTTAAATTTTTGTGTTGATGTGTGGCCTTCAGCCGAGTTTTAATATCTCTTAAATTAATGTTCATGTCTTGCCCTTAAGGCATACGGTTGTGATGTTTTGGTATTGGGTCTTCAGCCGAATTTGCTCCAATTCTTTTAAGATTACGCCTTCTGCCGTTAGATTGAAACACTTCTTATTGCTTAATATGCGGTCTCCAGCCGAGTTCCATTACAATTAAAGTGCTATGGCCTTCAGCCTGTTTAGGTTGAAGAGTTAGAAAATATTTTTGTGTGACACCTCCAGAAGAACCTTCTATGTCCATTTCTTACTTCGGCATTGCGTCTTGGATTTTGAGTGTGGCCTTCAGCCGATCTAAACTTAATCAAAGGAGGTCGATCAAAGTTTTGAGTGTAATGAATCCTTGTGTAATATTGTGTGTGGACAAATAAAGTTTGTATGCTGAGTGCAACTGACAGCAACCTCATTTTGGCCTCTTTCCACAACCTAACCCAATCTGGCCTGCTAGCCCAGGCATTTCAATAGTACTCGTTCTTCCCTCTCTCTGTTTGCGAGTGGAACAGTACCCCTAACGACTAGTAATGGTACAAGGCACCCTCGGTCACTCACCGTACGGTGATCTGCGGAGTATGTTTGTAGATGTATATGTGTTGTTTATCCACGGCGTGGCAGCAGCAGAGGCGCTTTACCAACCGAACTGCTGGCAGCGTGGTAGGCAAAGCGGGGTCGCCATTGGTGTTACTTGGATAACGGCGGCATGTCTCCCCCGGCGACCCAGTCGTCGAAAGTCACAACTAATTTCAAACGCACTATGGCACGGAAAGCCGCTTCAAGCCAGTGTTCGGATCGATGATGATGATGTTTGGATTGTGGGGCCCTCAACTGCGCGGTTATCAGCGCCCGTACAAATTCCCAACCTTTTCTCAGTCCAATCTTCCACTGGCATGAATGATGATGAAATTGTGGTGTCACCGCCAGACACCACACTTGCTAGGTGGTAGCCTTTAAATCGGCCGCGGTCCGTTAGTATACGTCGGACCCGCGTGTCGCCACTATCAGTGATTGCAGACCGAGCGCCGCCACACGGCAGGTCTGGTCTAGAGAGACTCCCTAGCACTCACCCCGGTTGTACAGCCGACGTTGCTAGCGATGGTTCACTGTCTACATACGCTCTCATTTGCACAGACGACAGTTTAGCATAGCCTTCAGCTACGTCATTTACTACGACCTAGCAAGGCGCCATATTCAGTTACTACGAATGTATTCTGAACAGATAATATTGTGAATCATGTACCGTCAAGAGCGACGTTTATCATTAATGGATTAAAGTTAAGTATCAAACTAATTACGTCCGCTTTCTGAATTCTAATTCCTTGTCATGTTCCACATCTCATGTCAGTATGGTTCTTCCTCCTCACGCCAGCCTGTGTGAGCTAAAACACGTGCATTTCGAACTCCTCTAGTAACACAATATATATAAATGACCTAGTAGATAGTGTCGGAATCTCCATTCGGCTTTTCGCTGATGATGCTGTAGTATACAGACAAGTTGCAGCATTATAAAATTGTAGCGAAATGCAGGAAGATCTGCCGCGGATAGGCACTTGGTGCAGGGAGTGGCAACTGTCCCTTAACATAGACAAATGTAATGTATTGCGAATACATAGAAAGAAGGATCCTTTATTGTATGATTATATGATAGCGGAACAAACACTGGTAGCAGTTACTTCTGTAAAATATCTGGGAGTATGCGTACGGAACGATTTGAAGTGGAATGATCATATAAAATTAATTCTTGGTAAGGCGGGTATCAGGTTGAGATTCATTGGGAGAGTACTTAGAAAATGTAGTCCATCAACAAAGGAGGTGGCTTACAAAACACTCGTTCGACCTATACTTGAGTATTGCTCATCAGTGTGGGATCCGTACCAGATCGGGTTGGAGGAGATAGAGAAGATCCAAAGAAGAGCGGCGCGTTTCGTCACAGGGTTATTTGGTAACCTTGATAGCGTTACGGAGATGTTTAGCAAACTCAAGTGGCAGACTCTGCAAGAGAGGCGCTCTGCATCGCGGTGTAGCTTGCTGTCCAGGTTTCGAGAGGGTGCGTTTCTGGATGAGGTATCGAATATATTGCTTCCCCCTACTTATACCTCCCGAGGAGATCACGAATGTAAAATTCGAGAGATTCGAGCGCGCACGTAGGCTTTCCGACAGTCGTTCTTCCCGCGAACCATACGCGACTGGAACAGAAAAGGGAGGTAATGACAGTGGCACGTAAAGTGCCCTCCGCCACACACCGTTGGGTGGCTTTCGGAGTATAAATGTAGATGTAGATGAACACGGTGTTGGCTCTTCTGCTAACACAACAGATGAGCATAACACAAACACCCAGCCATCTCGAGGCAGGTGAAAATTCCTGACCCCGCCGGGAATCGAACCCGGGACCCCGTGCTCGGGAAGCGAAAAAGCGACCGTGAACTGACTGAAGAGCACAACAATAAAAACATCTTCTCCTGTAATTATGGGAGTTTTACTGGGCATTAAAATCTGGCAAGCGTTGTTCCCTTCCGGACAGAGAAGTGTACAGTCTTTGGTGTCGTTTACTAGGTGACGTCTTGTGGAGATGGGTTCCGCCCTATTCGCACATCGCGACGCAGAGATCGCGGGCAGCCACCTGCGTGTCCACCGCGGGGGGCCGGCGCCCCTCATAGTCCCCCCACCCCCCTTCGCAGCTCGCCAGCACCGCGCCCGCGTCCGCGCCTCCTCGCCGCTGACCTCGGCGCAGTGTGTGCTGCTCAGTCAGTCTCCCGGCCGCACTCACGCGTGACGCGAGTCGAGCCGAGCCGCCGATCGCGCTTACCTCGCGCTGCACCGCGTGACCGCGCGCGCACGTGCTTCTGTTTGTGTCCGTGGGCGCCAGTTAACAGGTGTGCCGCCGAAGCCGCCGTCTCCTGACACCTCCACTACGAGTTAACAGGTAGGCCCTGCCAGCGACCGACTTGCGTGTGAGAGTGATAACGTTGTCACCGTGCACCATCCGGAGATACTTCGTCGCGTGCAAGTGTTCGATGTGGGTCTAGCACCTTCTACAGCGTGTGACGAATCCAACCGAAACGTATAATAGAAATATATGTTGCTAATAAGCTCCACACTCGCTTGGAGCTCTGTAGTTTTTTCTTATGAACAATAAGTGGTCGTCAGTTTTGCTGGTTCTAGCATGACTGTCACCAGTCTCGAAAAATTTGATGACAGGACTTACCTGTAGCGTATTCCAAGGTCCACTTTACATCGGAAGGTGACATCTGATTTTGAGTTGACCACGGCAATGAATGCGAACCTTTGGCGACATAAATGTTTCCCTAATTGCAGTTGCACATTCAGTCGGGACAATAACAATAATAAATCGTCGAAGTTATTGGCTAGTTAGAATATGTACGTCCTGAACTATCTGAGCTTATACAAGCGATACTCGAAAGGGCTATAATTAGGTCCTTAACACATGCTAGAACTAAAGTTTCTAGAGGATAATAAGGAACAGGACTATTTAGCAAGAGTTTAACCTTCAGGGTGAAACGGAACTCCACCGATACAGTTTTGTAAATCGTTCAGGGGCATTTTCTCTCTTGGTATAAGGGACCCGCTGTCGGAAATGGCTCCTTGCGGAGTAACTGAGTTTCGTCAGATTTCTTAACCGCCCCCCCCCCCCTCCATTTGTGATTGTATTACGCTCTACAACAAATAATGTCGACGGTATGCACTGTGCATCTTGGTTTGGAAACAAACTTGTTCCGTTCATTCACGGTATTTACGGTTCACAGCAGTAATGCCCACTTTATTCTTCGCCCTCAAGCTTGCATTCAGTACTGCGTGGTCCTATGGTAGTTTTGATTTGTACGTTAATTGTGATACACATTAGCATGAGCAGAAGTTGGCTGACATGTTCTCCTCGTGTGGGTCCACTGAATATGCTGGAAGAGCTACTCCCGTAGCTATGGGAACCACATCACAGTACATTCGCGTCAGAAGGTTGGTGCAGTGCTCTGGAGTGTGTTACGTGGCTGCACATTATAGGCTTTTTCAACGCAATAAAGGCATTATCGCGAAAAAAAATCATGATTACGAATTCTGCAGTGAGCCACGAAGACCGTGAATCCCTTAAATAGAAATACTAGCCGGCCGGGGTGGCCGAGCGGTTCTAGGCGCTACAGTCTGGAACCGCGCGACCGCTACGGTGGCAGGTTCGAATCCTGCCTCGGGCATGGATGTGTGTGATGTTCTTAGGTTAGTTAGTTTAAGTAGTTCTACGTTCTAGGGGACTGATGACCACAGCAGTTAAGTCCCATAGTGCTCAGAGCAATTTGAACCATTTTAGAAATACTAGATAAGTATGTCTTAAGAACGACCGAAAATTATTCCATATTTAAAACATGGCATTATGATACACGTGAACTCTGCCTTATCACTGGTACAGCAGCATCAGTTTCGGAAAGAATACGTCGCAACATGCGTTAGGTTTATAACAAACGCAATTCTATTTACGTAAAACAAAAACACCAGTATGGATACCGAAACGTTGTATTACGTAATAGAGCAATCTTTCGCAACTGTTTTGCTGGTTATTACGTGCATGTACCTTACACAGTGTTTCAAAAATAAGAGATGCCATAACGTAACTCTTACTGGTTTGGCGCCATAAACGCCAAGTCACACACCCATTCCCACAGATGATTGTGTGCAGTCATCACTCACTGAGCTACTAAATCCTTGGTAGTACGTCTGTCTGTCTGTAACTGTTGTGACAATAGAAGAGAAGTTACTGTAAGTGATGTCTTATCAATTGTTGTGTCCAGACATAAAGTCCACTGTACTTTGAATATCACAAAACGTGAAGAAGTTGCAATAATATTCGATGTAGTTGTATTTCTTCACACTGAAAGCGTTTCCTGGAAGTTATCTGCATACAGATAAATGAATCAGGCGTAGCTATAGACAAAAAACATTACTCTGATCTCTCGCTCTTCTCACGCGCCATGCTGCTCAGAAACCGGTCAATGAAAAGCGAAAAGAAAAAGTAAAGCTCCGACATGGGTCGTAAATTTGTGCGTGACTCACAGTAATAGTTGCTTTTTACCTTTCGTCCTGGTATTTGTAAATGAGCACAGTTACTTAGGATCTACCGTTCTCTGTTCCTATTTGTATTTGGGATTTGATATTACGAATCTAGGATTTAAATTTTTGTACGAGACAATGCTCGTCGCTTGAAGCAAACACGACTGGAGCTGCTAATAACATTTGAACCACAATATGAAAGATACTTTTGATGGAGACTTCGATGAACGTATAAGACAGCAACATGAATAAAACGATACTGAAATTCCTTTTCGACACCCAAGTAGCGTCGGTTATTTAAAGCAAGCAAAGGTTGAAAGTATCGTCTCAGATCACATCACATGTAAACGAGAACAATTTTAGAAACTTTTACTGAGATTGTTAAATCATAGAACTTACTTTATACTTCGTGATAACAGATCTTTTACCAAGTTATGTTGCTTGAGCAAAGTTATACCTTACATTCACAGTTTTCAAGATAGTTACTAGCATTTATTTGAAATTTGTAATGAAAAATGAACCTAAAACATTTCTCATCATAAATAATCCTGCTTCCACCGAAAAGCTTTATAAATAGTCCTGTTCCTTATTATCCTCTGGGAACTTTAGTTCTAGCATGTGTTAAGGACCTAATTATAGCCCTTTCGAGCATCGCTTGTATAAACTCAGATAGTTCAGCAGGTACATATTCTAACTAGCTAATAACTTCGACGATTTATTGTTATTGTCCCGACTGAATATGCTACAGCAATTGAGGGAAACATTTTCATGTCGCTAAAGGTTTTGCTATGCTGTGATAAACCTCTTAACGTACCGTAAAAACTGATAAGGTGCTCTTATCAGGCCCTTCCGAAAATTATAGGAGATACAGCAATTAACTCTGTATATGTGTGTGAGTGTCTGTGCGTCTGTTTGTATCCAACACGCAGCGTCCCCCATATTAAAACGATGGGCAATCGCTTAGCGACAACGTTGCTAGTCCACAGTGAATCCATCTATTGTATGCAAATGCTTTTGAGACGTGATTTATTGCAATAACTGAGATCGGGAAGACGGGCTAATGGGAGGATATGCGGTGAACATCGTAGCTAACCCCTCCTCCCCCCCTCCTCAACACCACGCCTCTACCGCCCCCTCCCGCGACACACACACACACACACACACACACACACACACACACACACAGGGTGTGTTTGCGCGTGCGCTGTGGGAGCGACGCCAGCGCCTGTTTTCCGTCGCGGACTCTTTCTCGGAAGAGTCCGGTACGCGGAGCTGCGTTGCTAAAGGAAACCTGGAGGTCGCTGCCGACCACTCCCAGCCTTTTTGCCCGCCACCTCGCGGTTCTTCGCGCACTCGACATCCCGGGCTGCCGGATCCCCATAACTCTCTGAGCGTTCCTAGCAAACCAAGTGCTCCTTTTCTGTATGTAAATTCACGAATTACGTTCCAAGCGCAACGGTACCTCCTGATATTAATAACGGGTGATGTTTTTTTAACACAGTGATTATTTTGTAAAGTTATGTTTCTTATGTAAAGTTATGTTTATGAGAATACGCATATTCCGATATCACCTCCCATCATCGTTATCATCTGGTGAGCAAGATGTATGCGACAGGCGAAATACCCTCAGACTTCAAGAAGAATATAATAATTCCAATCCCAAAGAAAGCAGGTGTTGACAGATGTGAAAATTACCGAACAATCAGTTTAATAAGCCACAGCTGCAAAATACTAACACGAATTCTTTACAGACGAATGGAAAAACTGGTAGAAGCCGACCTCGGGGAAGATGAGTTTGGATTCCGTAGAAATACTGGAACACGTGAGGCAATACTGACCTTACGACTTATTTTAGAAGAAAGATTAAGCGAAGGCAAACCTACGTTTCTAGCATTTGTAGACTTAGAGAAAACTTTTGACAATGTTGATTGGAATACTCTCTTTCAAATTCTAAAGGTGGCAGGGGTAAAATACAGGGAGCGAAAGGCTATTTACAATTTGTACAGAAACCAGGTGGCAGTTATAAGAGTCGAGGGGCATGAAAGGGAAGCAGTGGTTGGGAAGGCAGTGAGACAGGGTTGTATCCCCTCCCCGATGTTATTCAATCTGTATATTGAGCAAGCAGTAAAGGAAACAAAAGAAAAATTCGAAGTAGGTATTAAAATCCATGGAGAAGAAATAAAAGCTTTGAGATTCGCCATTGACATTGTAATTCTGTCAGAGACAGCAAAGGACTTGGAAGAGCAGTTGAATGGAATGGATAGCGTCTTGAAAGGAGGATATAAAATGAACATCAACAAAAGCAAAACAAGGATAATGGAATGTAGTCGAATTAAGTCGGGTGATGCCGAGGGAATTAGATTAGGAAATGAGACGCTTAAAGTAGTAAAGGAGTTTTGCTGTTTGGGGAGCAAAATAACTGATGATGGTAGAAGTAGAGAGGATATAAAATGTAGACTGGCAATGGCAAGGAAAGCGTTTCTGAAGAAGAGAAATCTGTTAACATCGAGTATAGATTTAAGTGTCAGGAAGTCATTTCTGAAAGTATTTGTATGGAGTGTAGCCATGTATGGAAGTGAAACGTGGACGATTAATAGTTTGGTTTGATGCAGCTCTCCATGCTACTCTATCCTGTGCAAGCTTCTTCATCTCCCAGTACCTACTGCAACCTACATCCTTCTGAATCTGCTTAGTGTATTCATCTCTTGGTCTCCCTCTACGATTTTTACCTTACACGCTGCCCTCCAATACTAAATTTGTGATCCCTTGATGCCTCAGAACATGTCCTACCAACCGATCCCTTCTTCTGGTCAAGCTGTGCCAGAAACTTCTCTTCTCTCCAATCCTATTCAATACTTCATTAGTTATGTGATCTCCCCTTCTAATCTTCAGCATTCTTCTGTAGCACCACATTTCGAAAGCTTCTATTCTCTTCTTGTCCAAAACATTTATCGTCCATTTTTCACTTCCATTCATGGCTACACTCCATACAAATACTTTCAGAAATGACTTCCCGACACTTAAATCTATACTCGATGTTAACAAATTTCTCTTCTTCAGAAACGCTTTCCTTGCCATTGCCAGTCTACATTTTATATCCGCTTTACTTCGACCATCATCAGTTATTTTGCTCCCCAAATAGCAAAACTCATTTACTACTTTAAGCCTCTCATTTCCTAATCTGATTCCCGCAGCATCACCCGATTTAATTCCACTACATTCCATTATCCTCGTTTTGCTTCTGTTGATGTTCATCTTGTATCCTCCTTTCAAGACACTGTCCATTCCGTTCAACCGCCCTTCCAGGTCCTTTGCTGTCTCTGACAAGATTACAATGTCATCGACGAACATCGAAGTTATTATTTCTTCTCCATGGATTTTAATTCCTACTCCGAATTTTTCTTTTGTTTCCTTTACTGCTTGCTCAATACACAGATTGAATAACATCGGGGATACGCTACAACCCTGTCTCACTCCCTTCCCAATCACTGCTTCCCTTTCATGCCCCTCGACTCTCATAACTGCCATCTGGTTTCTGCTCAAATTGTAAATAGCCTTTCGCTCCCTGTATTTTACCCCTGCCACCTTCAGAATTTGAAAGAGAGTATTCCAGTCAACATTGCAAAAGCTTTCCCTAAGTCTACAAATGCTAGAAACGTAGGTTTACCTTTCCTTATTCTATTTGCTACGATAAGTCGTAGGGTCAGTATTGCCTCACGTGTTCCGACATTTCTACGGAATCCAAACTGATCTTCACCGAGGTCGGCTTCTACCAGTTTTTCCATTCGTCTGTAAGGAATTCGTGTTAGTATTTTGCAGCCGTGGGTTATTAAACTGATAGTTCGGTAATTTTCACACATCAGAGTATAAGGAACCTAATTGTACAGGATTGTAGAGATTTATATGCAATTGTACAGGATGGGTATATGAACAGATACTGTTGCCATCGATATCCTAAAATGTACCCAGTTCATTGTGTTGGTTAGTCTTTTCTCTGCATCTAACAGCCTTCCAGCAAGCACATCACATAGTTTACTGCTGAAGTGGACTATGCCTGTCGGTATAGCATCCACGCATCCACACATCCATACGTGACTTACTATACAGGAGAAAATAAACAGTAATGGCTGTCTGTGCCGCGTGTACATGGAGGTACTAACCAACCTGAAATTGATATTACTTGTAACAGACGTAATTATTAATCTCCTAAAAGTGAAGATACTGATATAATGTTGTTCAGTATATTGTCTTCAGTCATCAATAGAAATATCTACTTTATATCCCTAACACCCTTTGTATATGGGGCGTTGATTTAATTTTCGCACTTTAACTTCACAGAGCAATTTCTTGCATACCAGCAATACAAAAATGTCTGTAACAAAATAATGTCTCGGTCATATTTTCGAGAGATAATAGACTACAAAGAATGACAATTTAGTAACGCTGTTGTCACATCTACGACAAGTATCTTAATTCAAGATGTACCTAACTCACACGGTTTGCCTGTATGCCGTTTATGACTGACGATAAGTGAGAACTTAACAGTCGAAGACAAAGTAGCAGGGATAGACTAAAAGGTGTAGGATGGAGTTGGTGTTCTTTACATTGCGGGAAGGGGGAAAAATGAAGGAATGAAAAACAACCTGAAAATATACAGGATAACATGTTTCTGAAAATAAATGTAGCCCTTAGAGTAGTAAGAAATGAATTCTGACACGTAAATAACGCGCGTCCAGACCAATATACATACAACAAATCTTCTTCAGTGTGTGAAGGATGTAAACCTGAGAGTTTAGCCATACCTTCTTCTTACACCTTGTATGAATTTCTTTTAAAAACCTAAAAATTCCATTTCCAAGCTTCTAAAATTAATGCTTATGTGGTGTAACGCACGGAGCCCACAGCTAAACTATATACTTCGGAAATCTGTCAAATATGGAGACAAATTTCTTCATTAGGGAACTGTTGCGGCTCTATGGTATATGCCATGTTTATATGCTCTTTTTAAGGTTTTTGTTTTTTTTTCCGCATGATGGATTCTGGTAGGGAAAGCCAGTCGCAAGTACTCTATAGTTTATAATGGGTCCTTGGTGGATCCTGCCATGATAAAGCTAACTGTGAGTGACCTATCCTTGTCATTAATCAAGCTACTCTCAGTTTACCATAGACAAGAATAATTAGGTCCTGAAGATGTACAAGAAGCATCTGAGAACATTAATGTAATTGGATTCTTCTTATCATTTCCACCCAGAGAAGATTGTTTAATGCTTTATCAGAAATGTACCAATTTCCGTACATTGTGACCTGCAGAATAAGGTAAAAATATTGAAAAAATTCTCATCTAGCATGATCGTGTTTTTCAAAATACAAACACGTATAACATCCAACTGGCACTTCATGCGTTTGTTTAGTCATGTTATTACATTACATGGAACAGTTCCAGCCTAAAATAGCGCAGAACATTCCTTAAACTTACTAGCTGTACCAAAATATATCGTATTTCCCTCGGGGATGCATGCCTCTGTGCCGGCCGCGGTGGTCTAGCGGTTCTAGGCGCTCAGTCCGGAACCGCGCGACCGCTACGGTCGCAGGTTCGAATCCTGCTTCGGGCATGGATGTGTGTGATGTCCTTAGGTTAGTTAGGTTTAAGTAGTTCTAAGTTATAGGGGACTGATGACCACAGATGTTAAGTCCCACAGTGCTCAGAGCCATTGGAACCATTTTAACCATGCCTCTGTCTTCTAGTTGGAGCGTGAATGGACACAAAACAGCTGCCAAACGAAAGCTGAGAACTCGAAGTTTCGTGTGGGCCACAGGGGAAAGGATTATGGGCACTATCCGTGCAGTGCACATGTAAGAGCAATGTTAATAGTGTGTGAACCTCTGTGAATATGTTGAAAAGCAAATAAAAGAAGATACATCACTAACTACAAATTATAAGCATACTAATACAGCATTTTAAGAGAGACTGTCTGACTCTGACTCAAGGATACGTACCGTATGTTGTCACTGGATGCTATAAACGTCGGCTTGCCTCGTGAGCCTAAAAATTACACAGGCCCACCATGGAAAAACGTTTTTGCTGAAAATACCTTATTCTTATGTTTCTTACGGTAGAAATCCAAATATGATACTTAAGAAACTGTATCAGCCACCATTTCTTCACATTTTAAAGTTAAATTTATTAAATTAAGTGATTTTTTAAAGAATTTAACAGCTTTTATACGGTTAAAATAATTTAAAAAGGAGGTGTAATGAATGTAGATGACGTTGGTAGCACTCCTGAAAAATGTTTGCTGGCAAAAAAAAGGTCGATTCTATTTTTCTGTTAACAGATGATGTTTTGTATACCGTCAACCTTACCTCACTTTCCCGTTTCCTTTACATGTGCTGAGTACAATGTCTAATCGTGGTTGTAAAAAGTCTGCTGGCTGTTTTTGTTATATTTGTGGTGAATTTTGATCAAAAAACAGCAAAAAAAGCATTAAAGACTTTGTGAAAAAGGTTTATCTATCATACTTTGGATCTAAACTTGGTAATCAAGGTAAATCTAGGGCGCCGCATAAGGTATGTTATGTGTGTGTGTTGAAGTTCTGAGAAAATGGTCCAAAAAGGAGAAAAAAGCCTTTAGATTTGCTTTTCCTATCATATTGAGGGAGCCAAGAAATCATTCCGATGATTGATACTTTTCACTATTGATGTTACTGGTCATAATTCGAAAAACAAGAAGGTAATAAGCTACCCTAACTTCCCGTCCGCCATCCGACCAGTAGGGCATGGTGTAGATTTGCAGGTTGCGTAATCACCAGCTGATTTAAATTCTATTCCAACAAAAGTATTTTCTGATGTAAAATCTGATTTAGATGAACCAGGTGACGATTAATTCCATTGTAATACAGGAAGTCTAGAGCCCAAATTGTTTACTCACACCGAGCTTAACGATTTGTTTAGGAATCTGAGCTTAACGAAAGAAAAGCTGAATTGGTTGGCTCTAGATTAAAAGAAAAGAACTTATTGACAGTTGGAACCAGCATATACTGGTGTAGAAAGAGAAAGCAGCAATTTTCCAAGTTCTTTCAACAAGCAGGTGATTTAGTGTACTGCTCAGACATCCCTGGATTGATAAATGAGTTTGGTATTGGATACAAAAAGGAAGAATGGAGGCTATTTGTCATTCATCCTAAACTAGTGATGGAGAAACGCTACCAAGGCCGCTGGAACACCAACAAGATGGGGGACTACTGTTGGTCACTTCATCGAGAAGATCAGCAAGCGACTCATCGTAGAAAAAGCTACACAAGAAGCTTCAAAGAAAGAAGAGAAAGAAAGTACAAACCAATTCCAGCTGACAAGTGAAACCTCTATTAACACACATCATTGTTTCAAGTAACTTACTGTAAATGTAAACCGTGTTTATGTTGTAACAAAGCCTTTCATTAATTTCCCCGTTTACCGTAATCATAGGATTTTTACAGCTCATTAAAATCTACAAAGATCAGCTATCAAAGTAAAAATTGTTTTTTTAAAAAAAATTTCTTTGGCTTGTGATATAGGTGATCGAAATATTTAGCCACTCAGATACTAATGCAAGGTATCTAGAGAGGAAAGTACAGTTAAATAGGTTCATATGCGTAGCACCAAATGTTGTAAGCGTATGAGTACCTAGTATTCATGCACTTAAGCTACAGTCCCACAAATAAATATAATTATCCAGGTTATATTTTTCAAGACTCGAAGATAATACTCTTCAGAAAGCTACTAAAACATTTAAGTGCCTTGCTTCCAGCTGAGAGAGGCTACATAAGCACAATAGAAGAACCGACTGACAAGGGAACCTCCCCATCGCACCCCCCTCAGATTTAGTAATAAGTTGGCACAGTGGATAGGCCTTGAAAAACTGAACACAGATCAATCGAGAAAACAGGAAGAAGTTGTGTGAACTATGAAAAAATAAGCAAAATATACAAACTGTGTAGTCCATGCGCAAGATAGGCAACAACAAGGAGACGGCAAGCTCATTAGTGCCGTGGTCCCGTGGTTAGCGTGAGCAGCTGCGAGACGACAGGTCCTTGGTTCAAGCCTTCCCTCGGGTGAAAAATTTAACTTTTTATTTTCAGTTTATGTAACAAACGCTCATGTTTTCATCACTTTTTTGGGAGTGATTATCACATCCACAAGCAAACCTAAATCGGCCAAGGTAGAACAAACTTTTTACCCATTCGCCAAGTGTACAAGTTAGGTGGGTGGACAACATATTCCTGTCATGTGACGCACATGCCGTCACCAGTGTCGTATAGAATATATCAGACGTGTTTTCCTGTGGAGGAATCGGTTGACCTATGACCTTGCGATCAAATGTTTTCGGTTCCCATTGGAGAGGCACGTCCTTTCGTCTACTAATCGCACGGTTTTGCGGTGCGGTCGCAAAACACAGACACTAAACTTATTACAGTGAACAGAGACGTCAATGAACGAACAGACAGATCATAACTTTGCGAAAATAAAGATAGTAAACTTTTCACCCGAGAGAAGACTTGAACCAAGGACCTCTCATTCCGCAGCTGCTCACGCTAACCACGGCGCTCCTGAGCTCAGGCTGTCCGTGTTGTTACCTATCTTTCACATGGACTACTCAGTTTGTATATTTTGCTTATTTTTTTCATAGTTCCACACAACTTCTTCCTGTTTTCTCGATTGATCTGTGTTCAGTTTTTCAAGACCTATCCACTGTGCCAACTTATAACTAAATCTGAGGGGGGTGCGATGGGGAGGTTCCCTTGTGAGAAGTACTGGGTGAATGTACTCACCCACACGGGTGCATAGTTCAAAACCATCCGCGATACGACGAATTCTAGTCCACACGAGCCGTCAATTAAATGATTGAAGTTACCACGCGGAAAGAAACATCGTAAGTTGAATAAATTTCACGCAGGAAAATATAATAGCGAGAGCAAGATCACCAGTTAAGGCAGCACGTGGTTCCGTCTAGATCTGTGACCGCCGAGCTCCGACAGTCCACCATCAGCGTTAAACATCCGGCCTTTTTAAATTTTCGCTGACGAAGCAATGATTGATCACCTCTCGAAAGAATACGTTTCTGTCACACTGATGTACATGAGCTCAAAGTTGGTCACGCAAGATGTAGCATCGACCGACTCATGCACGCATCTTCGGAAATTTAGCAACTTACGCTAACAAAAAGTACTGAAAAAAGGCTGAAACAGTACCGACGTTCCAAAGTGAGTGAAACTGTGCTTTGCTGTGGTGTTGACGTGGGTACTCATTTAATTTATTACTTAACACATATCATATTAGCATATGCTACATATTTAGTGTTCAGTACAGCTTTGCATACATAAATAGATATCAATACCTGTATGTCGCGAAACTGTGGTTTTTTGTCCGTAACTGTACGGCTATTTGTTCCACGTTGTTATATGAAAATGTCTACATGATGTTTTCTGTGAGATCAAGGTTTTTGGTACTTCCATATGATGAATAACGTTCGAAAATTGTCTGGTGTAATAAATAATCTGCTGCTTTGCGTACGATTCGAGATGGCTTTGTTGATACATAAATAAATAGATATCAATACCTGTATGTCACGAAACTGTGGTTTCATGCAGAGATGTAGTGTCCATTTTACTGTAATTCTTTCTTGCGAAATTTGATCTATGACACAACTGTCAAGCCCTACTATTTTTCGTCTTGTTCACTGAAAATTAGTAAATGGAAATTATTGAGGTTTGTTTTCTGTTAATTTCAAAAATTCATTGAGGTCCGTATAACATTGCTAACAAACATATGATCAAATAAGGAACTTTCTAAAATTGTGTGGTTGGTAAGAAAACGGGGAGCAAAACCTAAGTATTTTATTTTAAAAAGTAAAAATAACCATTTGTAACAACGATTTATAATTAACATATTCTAGTGCAAACGCACTGTTTTTCTTATACCTGCGTGTTTTATTTAAATTATGAATTAATTAACATTGGAGTCCTGTAGTTGTGCAATTACTCTAACACGAGCAATCTGTATTCTTACTGCCTTCTAAGAGTGACTCTGATGGCAGTAATTTTCTTTTAAGTTCTAACGGGGAGTCCACAATAGTCCTGTGAGGACAGAACAGAAGAACAATCATCCAGTGTAGAGTGCACTGTGAAATGTTATTAAGTAAAACATGGGTACATCTGTTACAGTTTGTTGTTGGATTTGTATTTGAAGATGGAAAACTGTGCAAGCAAGTGCGTGATTATAATACTCCGAGAATAGTGTGGAGACACCTACAGTTCAAACAGTAAATGTATAAAATCATTAAGTGGTATGTGTTTCCCTCACAATTTACACTCCTGGAAATTGAAATAAGAACACCGTGAATTCATTGTCCCAGGAAGAGGAAACTTTATTGACACATTCCTGGGGTCAGATACATCACATGATCACACTGACAGAACCACAGGCACATAGACACAGGCAACAGAGCATGCACAATGTCGGCACTAGTACAGTGTATATCCACCTTTCGCAGCAATGCAGGCTGCTATTCTCCCATGGAGACGATCGTAGAGATGCTGGATGTAGTCCTGTGGAACGGCTTGCCATGCCATTTCCACCTGGCGCCTCAGTTGGACCAGCGTTCGTGCTGGACGTGCAGACCGCGTGAGACGACGCTTCATCCAGTCCCAAACATGCTCAATGGGGGACAGATCCGGAGATCTTGCTGGCCAGGGTAGTTGACTTACACCTTCTAGAGCACGTTGGGTGGCACGGGATACATGCGGACGTGCATTGTCCTGTTGGAACAGCAAGTTCCCTTGCCGGTCTAGGAATGGTAGAACGATGGGTTCGATGACGGTTTGGATGTACCGTGCACTATTCAGTGTCTCCTCGACGATCACCAGTGGTGTACGGCCAGTGTAGGAGATCGCTCCCCACACCATGATGCCGGGTGTTGGCCCTGTGTGCCTCGGTCGTATGCAGTCCTGATTGTGGCGCTCACCTGCACGGCGCCAAACACGCATACGACCATCATTGGCACCAAGGCAGAAGCGACTCTCATCGCTGAAGACGACACGTCTCCATTCGTCCCTCCATTCACGCCTGTCGCGACACCACTGGAGGCGGGCTGCACGATGTTGGGGCGTGAGCGGAAGACGGCCTAACGGTGTGCGGGACCGTAGCCCAGCTTCATGGAGACGGTTGCGAATGGTCCTCGCCGATACCCCAGGAGCAACAGTGTCCCTAATTTGCTGGGAAGTGGCGGTGCGGTCCCCTACGGCACTGCGTAGGATCCTACGGTCTTGGCGTGCATCCGTGCGTCACTGCGGTCCGGTCCCAGGTCGACGGGCACGTGCACCTTCCGCCGACCACTGGCGACAACATCGATGTACTGTGGAGACCTCACGCCCCACGTGTTGAGCAATTCGGCGGTACGTCCACCCGGCCTCCCGCATGCCCACTATACGCCCTCGCTCAAAGTCTGTCAACTGCACATACGGTTCACGTCCACGCTGTCGCGGCATGCTACCAGTGTTAAAGACTGCGATGGAGCTCCGTATACCACGGCAAACTGGCTGACACTGACGGCGGCGGTGCACAAATGCTGCGCAGCTAGCGCCATTCGACGGCCAACACCGCGGGTCCTGGTGTGTCCGCTGTGCCGTGCGTGTGATCATTGCTTGTACAGCCCTCTCGCAGTGTCCGGAGCAAGTATGGTGGGTCTGACACACCGGTGTCAATGTGTTCTTTTTTCCATTTCCAGGAGTGTATTTAGTTCTGATTCAGCTAGCGGATTCTAAATGAACTCAGTCTTTCTTCTTCCTCCTATGGCTTTGTATTCTGAACTAGTCTCCTTCCGCTACCCCGAACTCTTTGAAGAATTTGACTCTCATATATAATATAGCTCAGTTTTAAGAAAGGTAAGTTTTTCACGCATCTCAGTGTTTATGGTGTCACATCTCTTGACCTATGTATCGTTCAATGATATACTTTTGCAGGTACTTTGAGTAGTATAAATGGGTACTGTCTGAAAAAAATGTGTTGCGCATAGGTTAGTAATACAGAAGTAATAAATTACGATGTAATGCATGATGCTAAAGTTTTGGTGCATGAGTGCTTTTCTTGCCATTGCCAATCTGGACTTTATATCCTCTCTGCTTCGGTCATCAACGCTTATTTTCCTGCCCAAATAGCAATACACATCTATTACTTTTAGAGTCTCATTTTCGAATCTAATTCTCTCATAATCGCCTGATTCAATTCGAATACATTTCGTTGCGCCTGTTTTTTTTTTTTTCTTTTTAACACGTTTTTGTTAGGACGCTTTCTTGTCTGTTTGTCTGTTCTGTACAAATTTTGCAATTGCTTTCAAGCTAAGTTTCCATCGAGCTAGAGATCTGAAACTTTCAACATAACTCAGAATTGACGGACAATGTATTATTAACTCACTCTTTTGAATACTGCGTGACGGAGTCTACTTTGTTCCTCTTTTTGCTTATTTGTCTTTTTTAGCAAAATAGTAATTAAATGTATTGATGTAGTATTAGTAGATAGGTGTAACACTATTATGCTTCAGATATGGACGGGCGAAAAGACAATGAAGTAAACCTTAAAAATAACACATATCTCCCACATAATGGGATCAAAATGGTTATAATCCACTGAAAAATTTCACACAAACAAGGCTAAACAAAAGAAAATAATTATTTAAAACGGGCTAAAATGTATAAAATAATTTCTCTTACCTACAGATAAATTACAAACCGCGTACACATAATTCTCAAAATCTGTCATGGTGAATTTTTAATCATTATGAAAAACTTGCAAGATCTATAACGAAAAACGTGGGCGCATGCAATACACGATTAATGCATGGATATTTTACCTTATCTACTACATTCGCTACCACCAAGTTTCAGAATTATGTGTATGTAACTCGGGATCTGTACGGGTCTTTTTTATATTTTTTAGTCCGTTCTAAGAATGCGTTATATTAAAAAAAATTATTTAATTAATGGTTTCAGATTGAAATAAAGTCTGGTTTACAAAGTTATTTATTTCAATAACGCATTTCAACCTTTTTGGGGCTTCATCAGTTTGTATAAGAGTAACCGGGTATTAGATTTATCCGTTTTGGAGTCCTGCAGAATGAGAGGTGGACCTTAATCAGGCCAGCAAATTGCGCCATAGCAGCGTAGCGCAGGACCACGCTAGCGGAAGTATAAAGGCCGTATGAGCTGTGCGCGGGACAATTATTCCGTTTAGTGCTGCAAGTTCTGCTACGGACCCCTCCCTGGTAGCGTGTTCCAAAGTGTGGTGAAAGTGTGTGAGAGATGATTTAAGCAGATAAAATACGCTCGTGTGAGCGTGTGAGCATAGGTCGTTTACAACTTGTTCCGACATTATTGTCTATTCAGGACCTCGAATCGCCTGAAATATTCAGATGTGAACATTAATCTATAACGTTTCTTGCCAGGAAACATTATAAATGTACGGCTACAAGAGTAGTGGTAGTTGTGTCCTTACTTCAAGTATCAGTAGCAGTCAGAAACTAATGCATATCTTATCCAGTGACTAATGGCACGTGGTAAAATCCTTCCTATTGTAGTATTTAACTGAATAAAATTGTTCTAGACAATGTTCATAAAACAGTCTTAATCTTGACTCTGATTTCCGGCCGAACAGATAAGATTATAAACAGGTGGCATTTTGCAACTTTGGTTAAATACGTTATTTCATTCAGTGGTGCTTTCATTGTAACCTGTTTATGTAAATAAGTGTGTCCCTTCGTTTGTTTGTTTGCAATTCATACAAATCTCTGTTTTTACTCCGATCTTGATGAAATTTTTTGCACTTTACCTTCAAGGCAAGAGGAAAGTCAATGCCTTAGTAAGATTTCTTAATCTGATTTAAATCATATATGTTTGTGATATATAAAGGAAAAGATCGGCCGCATTTCTTCAGATTTCTACACGATACCCTAATGAACATTTGGACGAGCAGAGAGCATTATTTTCAGGTGAAACATGGGATAAATTTAATAAAAAAGTAAATGCCCAACAAACGAAGTATGTAGTGGTAAAACGACTGTAATTCCTACAGCGAGAGTAAATTACAGCGGCAATGCCCGCCTTCGGAGATAGCACCAGCTCGAGAACTTGCAAACTCTTATTTACTAATTAGTTGATGTGCTTACATACGACATACACCTCGGAAGATTTTTAGTCCGTGTTTCATAGTCGTTTTTATTATTGAAATCCACAGTGCCATACAAACGCATAGTCACGTGGTAGATATCATAGCAACAAAAGTCGCTAGATCGCCGGCAGATCTAAAGATCCATCAGAACCCGAGATTTCACAACGTGTCACGTAAACTGTTCGAAAACTTCGAGTCGTGCTCTAACCCAGCCCTACTTGAAACACTGAAAACTGAGCTGAACTAGCAAAAGACGAATTCTCCAATAACACAATGAGATACTTGTCGCAAAATGTTACATCAGAAGACGTAGGTGAAGATTTATTCAAACCGCATTCCGTACACACAGTAATTCTGAGTCAAACACGCCCTTCGATTTAAAGCGGCTGCTGCTTTCCATGTGGCTTGTATTCTCTATGAGTATCAACTAGGCACTTTGTGCGGCAGATATTAAATATCCCAGGAAATAACAAACACGTATAGTTAAGTATAACAACACTTTTAATGATTATTATAGTGAAATTACAGTCCCTTTATTTTGTGTTCCACATAACTATAATTAACAGTAATATCGTTTACTTTTGCAACGTAATATTTTGTCAAGAAGCAAGCTGATTAATAGTCTCGACAAACTCTAATGCAGAAGTGGGCTTTTAAAATCGCCAGTATTCTTTATATAATGTCCTATATTCAGTAATTAGAACGAAAACGACTGCAGTGATGCCTGAACTTGGCGCACAAGCTTCTCTGGAATCTAACTCGGAAAACAAGCAAAGATATGAAACTCGAGGATAATGGTTCGAAATAAAATGATATATTATAGATGCATTCACTGAAAATATCCGATTAGGGTCCTCTGTTTCTTACGCAAACTGTTTGGAGCCACCGTTAATTGTGACATTATTTTTGGCGGCTTATTATAACCTACATAACTGCCTGTTGAGGTAATGAATCATTGAGGAGTAATTTTTATATTGCCAGTTTTGACGTAACCCGAAGAAACCCTTTGGAAAGTGGCTGTACACCTTTTACAATACTAAAAATTATGACGGTTGATTAGCGGTAATGTTAATTTCCACTGGATTATAAAACTTTCGAGCCTATTCGACGCCTCACACCAAACGACCACCTGAGTACGTGCGAGGACTCTGTAAATTCGTGTATCTCTTAACGACTCAACATACGCCCCTCAAAAACCTGACAAGCTATTGGACATTACTGAGCTATATATCTCGTGGAAAAAGTAATTATAAGTTAACGATTCACCGTTCTGGTGATAAGTTATTGAAGTAAAGAGGCGTCCAGTTAAAATGCAAGTATATGCAAACGCACCGAAGCGCAGTGCTAGAAAGCAGTTCTCCAGCATACTCATTTACCGTATGGATTTATTGCCTCTTCCGTTCATTTTGTTTTATATCAGTGTCCGCAATATCTACGCATCGTTTAAATCTCTTACAGCCAGAACTTAACTGTCTAATACCTTTTGATTTGAGCGATTTTTTTAGAATCATATTTGGAATTCTTGGTTACTTAGGCTATCAAAATGGCCTTTCCGTTAGCATTAAGTAAACCGAAACTTTGTGTAATTTATAATCTTTTTGGCCAGCTGGGTGGTACATATCTCTTAAAGACATTGTATAACTATAATATATAACTCCAAGTACGTTTCTATGTTTTATTACTTTTATTTTACAATAGGCCTATTTCGGCTGAATTGCCAGTTATTTGTAAGCAAAATGGTTCAGATGGATCTGAGCACTATGGGACTTAACATCTGAGGTCATCAGTCCCCTAGAATTTACAACTACTTAAACCTAACCAACCTAAGGACATCACACACCTCCATGCCCGAGGCAGGATACGAACCTGCGACCGTAGCGGTCTCGTGGTTCCAGACTGAAGCCCGTAGAATCGCTCGGTCACAGCGGCCGGCGGTAAGCAAATGGCACCTTCTGCCACTGTCTGTTTGCTTCGGTTGATGTTATTGTAGTAACAACAGTTTTTTTATTAGCTTATCTGAGATTATATTTTTTGCATCGGTATTTTCGTGACAACCTGTTTGGCAGATAATCCAGCTATATTATATGGTATGTCTACCAGTGCTGTTATGCATGTCCATATGGCATCGTTAGGTGCTGTCATTGTACTCAGCTTTCCTAGACGGATTTCGATATAGGGTGTGTTTAGTCCTGTGTATTCGTTTGTATTTAAATATAAATGGAATTAAACATTCTGACCCGTCCGGTGGTAGACAGCGTAGATAGCCCTACATATCTCATCAGCAAAAATTAAACAACCTTCTAACAAAATTTTATGCTTATGATAAAAAAACCTATACTGTTGTAAGAAAATCAAGATCACTGTCACGCAAATTAAAAGACGTAGAAGTATCAAGAAAAGGAAAATTGCTGTTGTTCGATGTTGCAAATCTCTATACTAATATTCCTATTTATGAAATGATCACCATAAGTGAGAAAAACCTACTACTTCCATAACAGACACCTACGAAATTATATAACTACTACAATTGTTACTACACCAGAACTACTTTCAATTTAACACAATTTACACACAAGCAGACGGAGTGGCCTTAGGATGCAGCATAGCTGGAATTCCGGATATATTCTTAAACGTGCTACAAAAAGATTCACGCTAACACAAACAAAAAATGTTCAAATGTGTGTGAAATCTTATGGGACTTAACTGCTAAGGTCATCAGTCCCTAAGCTTACACGCTACTTAACCTAAATTATCCTAAGGACACACACACACACACACACACACACACACACACACACGCCCAAGGGAGGACTCGAACCTCCGCCAGGACCAGCAGCACAGTCCATGACTGCAGCGCCCCAGACCGCTCGGCTATTCCCGCGCGGCCTAACACAAACATGTTGATTAAAAAATCATATATTATTATAGAGACACTGATGATACCCTAATGCTAGTAGACTGACGGGGAAAAAAATCGCAACACCATAAAGGATATGTGCGATAAATCGCACAAATCTAATGGCTGTCAATTCGACTAAATGCCTAGGAATTACAATTACGAGCAACTTAAATTGGAAAGACCACACAAATAATACTGTGGGGAAGGCGAAACAAAGACTGCGCTTTGTTGTCAGAAGACTTAGAAGATGCGACAAACAAAGAGACAGCCTGCAGTACACTTGTCCGTCCTGTGCTGGAATATTGCTGCGCAGTATGGGATCCTTACCAGGTAGGATTGACGGGGGAGATCGAAAAAGATGAAAGAAGGACGGCTCGTTTCGTGTTATTGCGCAATAGAGGTGGGAGTGTCACTGACATGATACGCGATTTGGGGTGGCAGTCACTGAAGCAAAGGCTGTTTTCTTTGCGGCGAGATCTATTTACGAAATTTCAATCACCAGCTTTCTCTTCGGAATGCGTAAATATTTTGTTGACACCCACCTACGTAGGGAGAAATGAACATCATAATAAAATAAGAGAAATCAGAGCTCGAACGGAAAGATTTAGGTGTTCCTTTTTCCCACGCGCCATTCGAGAGTGGAATGGTAGAGAAGTAGCATGACAATGGTTCGATGAACCCTCTGCCAGGCACTTAAGTGTGAAGTGCAGAGTAACCATGTAGATGTAGATGTAGGCATAAACGAAATTTGGTAGCCACGTTTCTACACCAGAAAGGCATATAGGTTCAAATCTAGCGCATGTCGCATGAGAGTGGCTCGAGTATAGCCACTATGACAATGCAAATCAGGTTTGCTTTCAATACACGCTGTAACGGTCGTGAGCATATTCGCCTTTGAGACTCAACATGATGAGTTAATGTCAGTCAACAACGCTTTAAGGCGACGTACACGCCGTTATCAACACCTCAGTGAGTCTGAACGAGGTCGCGTAATTAGACTGCGAAAGGCTGGATGTTCATTCTGCGATATTGCAGAAAGACTTGGCAGGTATGTATCCATTGTACGTGATAGCTGTCAGCGGACCATCGTGTACAGCCTATGGCTCTGGCGCATCGTACTGCACTTGCAGCAGCTATTTGAGCAGCAATTGGCACTGCGGTGACGCAACGAACTGGCACAAATTGGTTACTTCAAGGACAGCTCCAAGCAAGACGCCACTGACCCAAACTACTGCCATTTGCGACTTCAGTAGTGCCAAGAGAGGGCTCATTGGAGGGCAAGGCGGAGGTCTGTTGCGTTTATTGCTGAAAGCTGATTCTGTCTTGGTAGGTGTGATGGCCGTGTATTAGTCAGAAACTAATCTGTGTGCGTACTATACACGCAGGGCCTACACCTGGAATTACTTTCTGGGGTGCGATTTTGTACGACAGCAGGAGCACTCTTTCGGTTATTCCATACACTCTGATTCCAGATTCGTATGTCAATTGGTGATTCGACCTGTTGTAGTGCCATTCGTGAACAGCAGGAAAGGGAGTGCTTTTTAACAGGATAACGCTCACCCACATACCGCTGCTGTAACCCAATCTGCTCTACACAGCGTTGACACGTAGCCTTGGCCTGCTCAATCACCAAATATGTCTCCAATCGGGCACTTATGGGACATCAGCGGACGACAACTCCAGCATCATCCACAATCATCAATATCCGTCCCTCTATTGCCCGGTCAAGTTCAACAGGCATGGAACTCCATCCCACAAACTGGTAACCAGCACCTATACACCACAAAACATGTACGTTTGAATGCTCGCATCCAACCAGTAAATAATGTACCACCAATTTTCATTTGCAGTGGCTTATTTTGCGCTTAAATCGTGTGATCTTGCAATGTTACTCACATAAATATGTTACCTAAACACAGGTATCTCCGAAATTCCGGTGCTTTATATTAATTAACTACCTTTACTGTTGCGATTTCTTTGCGTCAATGTAGATGGAGACAATACAGACATCCAACAAAACCACAGGGCTCTGAGTTCACTGTAACCTGTAATGAAGTTTACAGCAGAACCAGAAAACAATAAAGCAGTAAATTTCCTCGACCTAACCATCGAAAAACTACCAACATACACAAATCTGAAATTTAGCATAAGGCCACTGCAACTGATAACGTTATTAATGGAAATTCGTGCCACCGAAAAACACATAAATACGCCTACTTTCGTGCCATGATTAAGACGATAATAAACTTGCCACTACAGCAAGACACCATACAAAAAGAAACTACAATCCTATAATACGTGGCACGTGCAAATCATTACATTCTAAAATAGTCATTCAACTGTACAGTAAACCCCCTAAACCAGAACGGCCTACGACAACAAAAGGAATAACACTTATCAGAGAAATGCCAACAAAGTCAAAATTTTCAAATATAGCAACCACATAGCTATACACTACTAAAAACCACAAATGTAAGATTAGCATACTTAACAAGATACAATCTTAGATCACAGATTCAATCGCGTAAAACAAAATCATGAATATACTCGAACCCAGGAACATGCTAAAATCAACACAAAGAATGCGATAAATTTCGCGTAGGTCAGACGGGTAGAAACCTTACCATTAGACACCAACAACACGTCAGAGACAGCTAAAACACTCCATCTACATTACAATGAAATGAACATCCTTAGCTGCTTACAGGCGTTGACATACGTCAACGGGGACAGATGAAAATGTGTGCCCCGACCGGGACTCGAACCCGGGATCTCCTGCCTACATGGCAGACGCTCTATCCATCTGAGCCACCGAGGACACAGAGAATAGCGCGACTGCAGGAATTTATCTCTGGCACGCCTCCCGTGAAACCCACATTCTCAACGTTTTGTCCCGCACTACATTCGTAGTGCCCCTGCCCATTATACTCATTACTCGCGGCGCGTTGCCGATTCCCGTAAGAGTTCGGGCACTGTTTGTGCATTCGCACAGAAGAAGAAGATGGTCAAGTGGCCGGTGAGCCTTAACTGTATATACACTAAGATGGTATCTGTCCTTTCGGACAGGTCCGAAAGAACAGATACCATCGGTGACCATGCAGCTCACTAGAATGAAATTACAATGAAATGAACACCCTTAGCTACTTACAGGCGTTGACATACGTCAACGGGGACAGATGAAAATGTGTGCCCCGACCGGGACTCGAACCCGGGATCTCCTGCATACACGGCTCAGATGGATAGAGCGTCTGCCATGTAAGCAGGAGATCCCGGGTTCGAGTCCCGGTCAGGGCACACATTTTCATCTGTCCCCGTTGACGTATGTCAACGCCTGTAAGCATCTAAGGGTGATCATTTCATTGTAATTTCATTCTAATGAGCTGCATGGTCACCGATGGTATCTGTTCTTTCGGACATGTCCGAAAGGACAGATACCACCTTAGTATATACTCCATCTATATTTTCCACCATCTAAAGACCGAAGAGCACGCAGTATATAACAAAGGGGAAGAACCACTAATGAAAATTTTGGAAGAGATGTAAATCTATGTACGTACACACAATACCTGCAAAAAATACTAAACAAGCAAATCGACCTGAAACACAAGCAATACGTAGGGAACGTCACTGATATTATCCACCAGGACGATAGATGACACATAAAAATACATAAATGATTACATTATACTTGAATTTTCAACAAGGTAAAGATTCGAACAAACAATACCACTGTCTAACACTACTGTAACCATACAGCACAGCTGGAAAACCTATCAACAAGCAGATAGACAGACACACTTCTGAAAACTAAAGAGAACGTGTAGCACATACATAACAAGAAAGAACTGTTCGTTCCGTTTATAATTGAATACAAACGAATACATAGGAGTAAACAAAGCCTATGCGATACAATGTAAATATCCACCGATGGCATATGGACATGCAAAGATCAATACCTACAAAAGAGCACTAAGAATCATTACAATCTTTACCCATAGAAAAATTGCTGGATTGTGTGTCAACCGAGCTGTTACGAAAATAGCTATATAAAGAATATAATCTGAAAACTACATAAATTACTGAGTCAGATAAGATGGTAACCAACCATTGTTAATACAATAGCGGAGAGTAACTAAGAAGCAAATAGAGAATGACAGAACCACCGCTATCGCAAAGATTTTAAAACCATCATACGTATGTAAAAATGCATAATAATGAAATTTATTGAATAATTACCTATAAATTTAGAAATAACGTACCATAATTATGCAGTGCTTACTTATAGATAAGCTGATGATGGCAATCATCGAAATAGGCCTGTTGTAAAATAAAAGCAAACATACATAGCAACGTACTTTGAACTGTAATCTATAATTAACTGAAACTTGTTTGGATATCCGTTTTGCTGCTCGCCCGTGTGTGTGTGTGTGTGTGGGGGGGGGGGGGGGGTAGGGGGGGGGGTGCGCGCGCGCGTGCGTGCGTGCGTGCGTGTGTGTGTGTGTGTGTGTGTGTGTGTGTGTGTGTGTGTGTGTGTGTAAGCCGACTAAAATGTACACTATCGAAATTATGTGGTGGTGGGTCCCATGAAACGATGCCACCATGACGACCCTAACGTATACCATAACTGGACATTGTGTGAGCGTACCATCATCGCATGTTACGCAATACCTGAACATGTAAGTAGCACCCCGGCGCCGGCCCTTCGGTAATCGAATGGGGAGCGTTGTTGGCTCACAGTGTTTATTTAAGCGCGAACATGAATTATTGTCGAGATATTTGTGACTGTATCGATGAGAAACTTCAGTTACATTGCTAAACTGAAAAGTGCTTCTTCTCAATAAACGAGTTACCCGCAAGTACGGCGCGAGTAGTTTGTTGCAGTAAAACGATACAACAAAAATATTTGGGACTTATTCGTACAATAATGAACAATCTAAAGTTAGTTCTGGCCACACTGTGTCATAAACCGCCATCAAATGTAAAGTGCAGTTGCTCGTTTTCATTGAAGGATTTTCAGAATACACGCGACAGTATTTTTAAGTCTATGGCACGTCACGCTTAACTCTTCACGCTAACTACGTAACTGCTACTTTCAGATACGATATGTATTGAATTGTATGGAACTGTGGACCTAGAAACGACGGAGAGGCTTCGTACCCGCCATAGCCCTCAGTGGTTCACAACCCCATAACAAGCTACAGCAGTCCACTTCACCCCACCGCCGCCCCACTCCGAACGCAGGGTTATTGTCCGGTTTGGCCCCCAGTAGATATCCCCGGGAACGTCTCACACCAGACGAGTGTAACCCCAATGTCTGCGTGGTAGAGTAATTATGGTGTACGCGTACGTGGAGAAAGTGTTTGCGCAGCAATCGCCAACATAGTGTAACTGAGGCGGAATAAGGGTAACCAGCCAGCATTCGCCGAGGCAGATGGAAAACCGCCTTAAAAACCATCCACAGACTGGCCGGCACACCGGACCTCGACACTAATCCGCTGGGCGGATTCGTGCCGGGGACCGGCACGCCTTCCCGCCCGGAAAGCAGTACGTTAGATCGCACGGGTAACCGGTCGGGGCGACCGGTAATAGAATGTACAGTGAACAGTTGCAGCCTGCGTGCTGTCGAAAGGTGACTGACTAATATAAATTGTGTCGTCCTGTAGTTGGTCATTCATGAATGTACGAATGTACCACGTACGTTTTATTTCGTAGTTCGTCACGTAAGGTTATAGACAACGCGGTCAGATACACTGCTGGAAAAATATTAGTACATCGTTTAAGAGGTTTCCAATTCACTCAAAATTTATTGCTGCAACAGTGCATGTGGACTACACGAAATGATTACTTTTACGTATCGATAGCACAAGCTGTTCTTGAGATACCAGGTATCGACCCACGCCAAAACACTCATATCAGCGTGTGGCGCAACCTCGACGAGCGGCAATGGAGGCGCTGACTCTGGACTCCAATGGATTGTACAGATGACGAATTCTGTCCTGGCATATCCCATACGCCACGTCTGCTCGACCTGTTTACATAGTTCTACAGTATAAGAGTTGTTCACTGACGAGTAACACGAATCACTTCTCGTCCCATGATATCCCTCACATGCTCGATGGAGACAAGTCCGGAGATCGTGCTGGTCGGGGAACTTGCTTCAGTCCTTGCAGAGCACAATGAGTTTCACGGCCAGTGTATGGGCGAGCAATATCCTCTTGGAACAACACATCATTTACTTGTTGCAACAACGGCAAAAGAATGGGTCTAACAACATTCTGCGCGTAGCGAGCGCTGGTTAGCGTCCCCTCCAGAGCCACGAGAGTTTTAGGTTATCGCCTGGAGTGGGAACAGTGTGTCCACGACCCAGCGCTACCCGGGTCTACGTCCTAAGGGCAAACGACCACCACTTGCGTGCAGGCAGAATCTACTTTCATCGCTGAAGACCACAGTGCTCCATTCCATCTCCCAAGTGATCCTCTGATGGCATCAGTCGCTCCGTGCACGTCTATACTATGACGTGAGTGAAAGACGGACAAGAGCTGTGTCCGTGGCTGCAGTCCCACTCCTAACAACCGGTTCGCCACAGTTCGTACTGACACGTCTGGGCTCACTAGCTGTTGCTCTTACAGTACGAAGATCCTGGCGGGCGTCCGTGCTGATAGAGAGAATTTCGTCTACGGGTGTGAGAATGTTCACGTGACCACTGATAGCAGCATCGTTGCACTATTGACGCAGCACGTCAAACTTACAGGGTGTTTCAAAAATGACCGGTATATTTGAAACGGCAATAAAAACTAAACGAGCAGCAATAGAAATACACAGTATGTTGCAATATGCTTGGGACAACAGTACATTTTCAGGCAGACAAACTTTCGAAATTACAGTACTTACAATTTTCAACAACAGATGGCGCTGCAAGTGATGTGAAGGATATAGAAGACAACGCAGTCTGTGGGTGCGCCATTCTGTACGTCGTCTTTCTGCTGTAAGCGTGTGCTGTTCACAACGTGCAAGTGTGCTGTAGACAACATGGTTTATTCCTTAGAACAGAGGATTTTTCTGGTGTTGGAATTCCACCGCCTAGAACACAGTGTTGTTGCAACAAGACGAAGTTTTCAACGGAGGTTTAATGTAACCAAAGGACCGAAAAGCGATACAATAAAGGATCTGTTTGAAAAATTTCAACGGACTGGGAACGCGACGGATGAACGTGCTGGAAAGGTAGGGCGACCGCGTACGGCAACCACAGAGGGCAACGCGCAGCTAGTGCAGCAGGTGATCCAACAGCGGCCTCGGGTTTCCGTTCGCCGTGTTGCAGCTGCGGTCCAAATGACGCCAACGTCCACGTATCGTCTCATGCGCCAGAGTTTACACCTCTATCCATACAAAATTCAAACGCGGCAACCCCTCAGCGCCGCTACCATTGCTGCACGAGAGACATTCGCTAACGATATAGTGCACAGGATTGATGACGGCGATATGCATGTGGGCAGCATTTGGTTTACTGACGAAGCTTATTTTTACCTGGACGGCTTCGTCAATAAACAGAACTGGCGCATATGGGGAACCGAAAAGCCCCATGTTGCAGTCCCATCGTCCCTGCATCCTCAAAAAGTACTGGTCTAGGCCGCCATTTCTTCCAAAGGAATCATTGGCCCATTTCTCAGATCCGAAACGATTACTGCATCACGCTATCTGGACATTCTTCGTGAATTTGTGGCGGTACAAACTGCCTTAGACGACACTGCGAACACCTCCTGGTTTATGCAAGATGGTGCCCGGCCACATCGCACGGCCGACGTCTTTAATTTCCTGAATGAATATTTCGATGATCGTGTGATTGCTTTGGGCTATCCGAAACATACAGGAGGCGGCGTGGATTGGCCTCCCTATTCGCCAGACATGAACCCCTGTGACTTCTTTCTGTGGGGACACTTGAAAGACCAGGTGTACCGCCGGAATCCAGAAACAATTGAACAGCTGAAGCAGTACATCTCATCTGCATGTGAAGCCATTCCGCCAGACACGTTGTCAAAGGTTTCGGGTAATTTCATTCAGAGACTACGCCATATTATTGCTACGCATGGTGGATATGTGGAAAATATCGTACTATAGAGTTTCCCAGACCGCAGCGCCATGTGTTGTTGAAAATTGTAACTACTGTAATTTCGAAAGTTTGTCTGCCTGAAAATGTACTGTTGTCCCAAGCATATTGCAACAAACGGTGTATTTCTATCGCTGCTCGTTTAGTTTTTATTGCCGTTTCAAATATACCGGTCATTTTTGAAACACCCTGTATATGGCACTCCTCCGAAAAACCATCTACCCACTAGGAACAGCACAATTTGACGCCTTTCAAACTCGTTCAGTTGGCTGTAGGAAGCACGAGAGCACCCCTGTGGCATGGTTGCCTGCTTGCTTCTCACTTTTGGACCACACCGAGCCTTCTGGCTGTGAGCGTTCCCTGTCGAAGGTTTCATACAGATGGCGCTCTGATAGTTATACCACTAGGCGATCTGTAGACGGGCCGGCCGCGGTGGTATCGCGGTTCTAGGCGCGCAGTCCGGAACCGTGCGACTGCTACGGTCGCAGGTTCGAATCCTTCCTCGGGCATGGATGTGTGTGATTTCCTTAGGTTAGTTAGGTTTAAGTAGTTCTAAGCTCTAGGGGACTGATGACCACAGCAGTTGAGTCCCATAGTGCTCAGAGCCATTTGAACCATTTTTTTTTTTTTTTTGATCTGTCGACGGACGATGTTGAAACCATTATCATCACATCTACTATCCCCCAGGTGGCTTATGCCATCATCGGATCGAAATCGACGTCGGTTTTCCAGGTGTACTAATTGTTTACCTGGTTGAAGTTAAGAGGTGAAAGTCCATTTCCCTGTCTAACTCTTGTCTTTGTCTCAAAGTTTTCTGAACGTGTTCCCCTGAACTTTACTCGTGATCTAGTGTTACTCAGGATCTTTTGGATAAGACTGTGAGTTTTCTGGTCCAGGCCCATATCCTGCGAAATTCTCGTAAGAGTATGCCTGTCGATTGAATCGTATGCTTTCTTGAAGTCAACGAAAGTAACTACGTACTGTTTATTCGCCAGTTTAATTTGACTTAATATTGGCTTCAAGTTAAGCGTCTGTTCAGGACAAGAACGTCCTTTTCTAAAACCACCCTGATAAACTCCAAGTTTTGCGTCCCATTGAGGTTCGGCTCTGTTCAATAATGCCTTAGATAATATCTCATAGGTGACTGGTATCAATGAGATCCCTCTATAATTGTCAGTTAAATCACTCTTCTTGTGTAAGGGGTGAATCGGAACAGATGTCCAGTCATCTGGTAAATTCTCAGTATCCCAAATGTTCCATAGGATCTCGGACAACTTGCTGTTTGCTTTGTCTCCAGCCTGCTTGCACAGCTCTGCAACTATAGCGTCTTCTCCTGGTGCTTTGTTACTCTTCAGCGACTATAATAAGAAATACCTATCTCGCAATTCTAAATTGGAACACTACCAGCTGTGCCCTATATACCTCAGAATGCTTGAATCTTAACAGAAAAGGCTTGACAGATAATCTAGAGATTCAGGATAGGAAGATCCTGAGGAAAATAATGGGACCGATCAAAACAGATGTTGAGTACAGAAGACAATCAAACCAGGAGCTATACAATCATACTGAGAAAAACATAGATGTAGCCAGGAAGAGAAATCTCGCTTTCTGCGGACATTTCATAAGGATGGACCAAACAAGACTGACCAACCGACTTCTCAACTACTGGAAGAGCAGAAAGACCGTGACACCATGTTTGATAGAAGTCAAGAAAGTCATCCAGGAACTGGAGAGAGCTGAAAGTGACATAAGAAACCGAGCACTTCTCAGAAGGATACTAAAAGAAAAGAGGTTTCAGGACAGATCAGCCCGTAAAAAGACCGGCGCCCTTTTGAAAAAGGAGAGAATGGAGGAACGTAGCCAGAGAATGAGGGATTACTGGACAAAAATCAAGTCCCACTCCAGGCTGAAAAGTTGAATATCGTGGTCCTTAGCTAGCCCGTTCGAAAGAAGAAGAATAAAAATGGAACCAGTACAACGATTCAGTACGAATGTTGCTTACAGTGGTCTATAAAATTATAATCCTATAGTACCTCCATGTGATGTTGAGCCTACAATAAATCTAAAACTAGATAATGGCACAACAATTCGTATCAAATTCAAAAAGCGACTGATCTGACATCATACCAACGTAAATCTCCAATTTGAAACTTACTACGTTATTTATCACACTCCAGATTACGGAAGCAACTGAAATTTTATGACTAATAAAAATCTAGGCTAGACAAAGGTCCGAATACATATCCTCTGCTTACAGCGAGGAGCCGTCTAAACCATTTAGGCTATTTAGGTATTTAGACATTTAGGTATTTAAATTCATTTCAACGCAAGGTTCGGCACTTTTGAACGGCTTCTCTTCATTTATCAGTACATCTGGTTCATCTCACACATACTATGCAGTAAGCATCACCATGAATCTTGTACACTTGTGCGGTATTGTCTCCTAAAACTAGCACACACGATACAAGTATCATTCACCTGTGACAGTGCTGCAGGCGAACGAAGAGCGACTTTTTAAGTGAATTATCAAATGAATTTGGTGCTGTATCACATTTTCTGTTGATTATAAACAAATGATCAGAGAGTATTCTTAAGTGCTGGTTATGAATATTTCTTTACATGCCCTTCGCCGGAAATACTCACTTGATGTGACAACAAAGTCTAGTTTACGAGAGGATAGGAAAACATTATAGCGGCAGTGACAGTATTCTCGTACGTACGTGATAGAATGCACAGTCCTTTCAGATATGCAAAAGTGCCGAATATTATGAGAGGTGGCAGTACTGTCAAAACTTCCTATAAACGTGGTTCCAGTAACACATACTTTCCGAGGTCGTTTATCTCTCACTGGTATGCTGAATGACAACGATTGAATTGTAAATGAACTTGTCTGTTTTGCACAGTTTAGTTGAAGCAGTGCAGAGCGTTTGTAATCTTTCTTTCACCACGAATCATCTCGAGTGTGTAACAGAATGTTCTCTTTTCAGTTGATATATTCGTATAACTTGTCTCGCAATTCCGGTACCTAAGGAAATAGTGAACAGTATTTCCGCATTCTTCTCGAGAATTTCACATGCATTCGACGTCTTTTAAATAGTATAAGCCGTCTGCAAGAACAGAGGCACCAGTCATCCAACACCTCCAAGGAAGTTAAAATAGATTCTAACCAACGTGATAGAATAGATTCTAACCTAACCTAACCTATCCCGCCAGACACTGACGAAGGTGATTGGACCTTTTGTGATCAATCTGTCGGCCGATGTTATCGGGCAGCCTCTACCAATTACGTTTCCCCACCGTTGTCAGTTTCACCCTGAACACAGCTTTTTAGGAACACATGTTATCTGGCATTCAAAAAACAGTAGTGGATGACCTCGCTCAGTCATCGGGCCTGAGATAATGGAATGCATGATACTTTTAGTGGAATAAAGTTTTGGAATATTAGCTTCAGGGCGAAGACGTTAAGCATCCTCTTGTTTGGGTGGATGGTACTTCAATACTGTTTGCTGTACTTTAAGGAGTGCATGATTCCTTATGTCGAAAGGCAGTGTGGTGCATTGACGCCGTGTATAGATATCCATAGAGCCAGCTGTGTGGGTATTGAATCTACCAAGCGTTAACTGGAATACTCTCTTTCAAATTCTGAAGGTGCCAGGGGTAAAATACAGGGAGCGAAAGGCTATTTACAATTTCTACAGAAACCAGATGGCAGTTATAAGAGTCGAGGGGCATGAAAGGGAAGCAGTGGTTGGGAAAGGAGTGAGACAGGGTTGTAGCCTCTCCCCGATGTTATTCAATCTGTATATTGAGCAAGCAGTAAAGGAAGCAAAAGAAAAATTCGAAGTAGGTATTAAAATTCATGGAGAAGAAGTAAAAACTTTGAGGTTCGCCGATGACATTGTAATTCTGTCAGACAGCAAAGGACTTGGAAGAGCAGTTGAACGGAATGGACAGTGTCTTGAAAGGAGGATATAAGATGAACATCAACAAAAGCAAAACGAGGATAATGGAATGTAGTCAAATTAAATCGGGTGATGCTGAGGGGATTAGATTAGGAAATGAGGCACTTAAAGTAGTAAAGGAGTTTTGCTATTTAGGGAGCAAAATAACTGATGATGGTCGAAGTAGAGAGGATATAAAATGTAGACTGGCAATGGCAAGGAAATCGTTTATGAAGAAGAGAAATTTGTTAACATCGAGTATAGATTTAAGTGTCAGGAAGTCGTTTCTGAAAGTATTTGTATGGAGTGTAGCCATGTATGGAAGTGAAACATGGACGATAACCAGTTTGGACAAGAAGGGAATAGAAGCTTTTGAAATGTGGTGCTACAGAAGAATGCTGAAGATAAGGTGGGTAGATCACGTAACTAATGAGGAGGTATTGAATAGGATTGGGGAGAAGAGAAGTTTGTGGAACAACTTGACTAGAAGAAGGGATCGGTTGGTAGGACATGTTTTGAGGCATCAAGGGATCACAAATTTAGCATTGGAGGGCAGCGTGGAGGGTAAAAATCGTAGAGGGAGACCAAGAGATCAATACACTAAGCAGATTCAGAAGGATGTAGGTTGCAGTAGGTACTGGGAGATGAAGTAGCTTGCACAGGATAGAGTAGCATGGAGAGCTGCATCAAACCAGTCTCAGGACTGAAGACCACAACAACAACAACAAGCGTTAACTCCGGTTGCAATTGCAACATAAATTATAGTACATGAGAACTGTATAATTCATAGTTTTATCATCTGACTTTAACGATGTATTGCGTCTAACATGAAGCTGTGGATACTTTTATGAACCTGATTATGCTCAGTCGACCGAAACTGGTTTTATCAGCACCTCAAGGAGTGACCTGAAAGAAAAAAGAAAATAGTAGACCTGGAAAGACGACGTCGGTTTTGATTCGATGAGGGAATATGCCACCTGCGGGATAGCAGATGTACTGTTAATGGTTTCAACGTCATCTGCCAACAGACAGCGTATGTAGCTACCAGAGCGCCACCTGTGTCTATCCTTCAATAGGGAATGTTCACAGCCAGATGGCTCGGTGTGGTGCTAACGTGTGAAGGAAGCAGGCAGCCATGCTACAGAGATGCACTTCCGCTTCGTACAGCCAACTGAGCGGGTCTGAAAGTGGTCAAAGAATGGCATTCCGAGTGGCGGGATGATTCTTTCGGAGAATTGCTGCACAAGTTCGACGTGCTCCGTCAGTTGTGCAACGATGCTGGTATCAGTGGTCACATGGATAATCTCACATCAACGCAAACTGTTGCGAGCTGGCTACTAGCTGTGGGACTACTGGAACGCACACCTCTAACACGTCCTCCACTCACGCCACAGCATCGACGCGCACGGCTCATCTGAGTCCGTCAGAGGGTCACTTGGAAGCTGGAATGGCGCGCAGTGGTCTCCAGCGATGGAAAGAGATTCTGCCTGCACCCAAGCGATGGTCGACTGCGCGTACGACGCAGACCTTGTGATCACTCTCTCATACAGTGCTTTCGTTCAAGACACCCTGACCCCATCCCACGCCTTATGGTCTGGGGTGCGATAAGCTACAAGTCTCTTTCACCGTTGGTGTTTCTGGAGGGGACGCTAACTACCTCTCGGTAAGAGCAGAATGTTATTAGACCCGTTCTTTGCCGGCCGGAGTGGCCCAGCGGTTCTAGGCGCTACGGTCTGGAACCGCGCGACAGCTACGGTCGCAGGTTCGAATCCTGCCTCGGGCATGGATGTGTGTGATGTCCTTAGGTTTGTTAGAATTAAGTAGTTCTAAGTTCTACGGGGCTGATGACCTAAGAAGTTAAGTCCCGTAGTGCTCAGAGCCATTTGAACCAACCTGTTCTTTTGGCGTACTTGCAACAGGAAAGTGATGTGTCATTCCAGCAGGATAAAGCTCTTTCACACACTGCACACTCAACGTGCTCTGGACTATTTGCAGCGACTTCTCTGGCCAGCACGATCTCCGGTCTCGTCTGCAATCGAGTACCTGTGGGATATTATGGGACGAGAAGTGACTCGTGCTACTCATCAACCAATAACTGTTACAGTACTGCTTGAACAAATCGAGCCGGCGTGGCACGACATATCCCAGGACAGTATTCACCATCTGTAGGATCGCCTCGATGCCAAAGGCAGCGCCTGCATTGGTTGATGCAGCATCGGTCGACACCTTGTACCTCTGTAAAGCTTGTGCTACTCAATTGTAACTTTAACCATTGCCGGCCGGAGTGGCCGAGCGGTTCTAGGCGCTACAGTATGGAACCGCGCGACCGCTACGGCCACAGGTTCGAATCCTGCCACGGGCATGGATGTGTGTGATGTCCTTAGGTTAGTTAGGTTTAAGTAGTTCTAAGTTCTAGGGGACTGATGACCTCAGCAGTTAAGTCCGATAGTGCTCAGAGCCATTTTTTAACCATTTAATCATTTCATGTAATCTCTATGCACTGTTGCAATAATAAATCTCGAGTGAATTACAAACCTCTAAAGGGGTTTTCTCTTTTCTTTTCCAGCAGTGCTTTTACTAGTTGTGGGGCACCACCACCTTCTGAAAATTTCCTTATTTAAAAGACCAGTTTCAGGTTCCTGTGGTGCTGGTTCCATTGCGATAGGGAAAAACGATCTTGTCAGTGAGACGTGTACTATCGATGTAAAATCGAATGGATCTTTTGAAAATAAACACCTTGTGTGAGTCGAAATTTACCCGAAGTCCCTATGTTCTTTCATGTAGATAATCTACCCAAATGAAATCGGATGAATCTTTTTGATAAACCGTGCTGAGGCGCTCTACACATGCGGGGACGGCAGCGACCTCAACCTTGGCCCCTATCGATGTATCTTTTGAAAATAAAAACTTTGTGTGAGTCAAAATTTACCCCAAGTCCCTATGTTCTTTCATGTAGATTATCTACCTAAATGAAATCGGCTGAATCTTTTTGATGTACCGTGCTGAGGCGCTGTACACATCCGGAGACGGCAGCGACCTCAACCTTGGCCCCTGCGGGAGACAATACCCGGGCGGCGTCGTGACGTCACCGCAGCAGCCATTACGCGGACTCGCGGAGAGGTACGGCTGTGGCCGGCGGGAAGACTACTGCTTCATTAGGCAGTGTTTACGAGGGCCATCCGCGCCGGCGAGTAATGGCTGCCGCCGGCAACGGCCGCCAGGGGCGCTGGTGCGTGACGCCTGCCTGAGCTACTGCCTCTCTCGTGAGAGAGCGTCCGGCGCGCGTGGATGCTGGAGGCTACGCGAGCATCACGAGGACCGAAAGTTGACCGGAACTACGTATAGGTTCTCGTCGAAGTTCACTACACAGGTTCCGAGATAAATCATTGTACAAACTTAGATAATGCGCTTGCGACAGTAACCAGTCAGCAACTAATGATGATTTTATTCCGCCAAGTTTCGGGCGCAGCATCTTCAGTAGCTTGCACAGTTGCATTCACGTCTTCAGCAATGATAACACCCGAAACTGATATAAGAAAGTGTTACAGGCAGATATTACAAACATGCATGACACAATGGCGCGCGGGGTGGCCGCGCGGTCTTGGGCGCTTTGTCACGGTTCAAGTCCACCCTCGGGCATGGGTGTGTGTGTTAGTTTAAGTTAGATTAAGTAGTGAGTAAGAAAGATACGATAAAACTTCTTAGAATAGCACTGCAGCGAAACTAAGTCATAGGCCAGCCTAGCGCCAGGGGCACGCCCACTGGCGTTAGCTCGGTGGGCAAGACCAACAACAATTAGGTTTATAGATTACTGGCACACTTGTAACGCTGCAGGTAGTATAGAGCAGTAGGATAAATTAATAAATTAGATGTATCTAATAACAGTTTTCAGAGAAAGATATGTTGTTGTGGTCTTCAGTCCAGAGACTGGTTTGATGCAGCTCTCCATGCTACTCTATCCTGTGCAAGCTACTTCATCTCCCAGTACCTACTGCAACCTACATCCTTCTGAATCTGCTTAGTGTATTCATCTCTTGGTCTCCCTCTACGATTTTTACCCTCCACGCTGCCCTCCAATGCTAAATTTGTGATCCCTTGATGCCTCAAAACATGTCCTACCAACCGATCCCTTCTTCTAGTCAAGTTGTGCCACAAACTTCTCTTCTCCCCAATCCTATTCAACACCTCCTCATTAGTTATGTGATCTACCCATCTAATCTTCAGCATTCTTCTGTAGCACCACATTTCGAAAGCTTCTATTCTCTTCTTGTCCAAACTAGTTATCGTCCATGTTTCACTTCCATACGTGGCTACACTCCATACAAATACTTTCAGAAACGACTTCCTGACACTTAAGTCTATACTCGACGTTAACAAATTTCTCTTCTTCAGAAACGATTTCCTTGCCATTGCCAGTCTACATTTTATATCCTCTCTACTTCGACCATCATCACTTATATTACTCCACAAATAGCAAAACTCCTTTACTACTTTAAGTGCCTCATTTTCTAATCTAATTCCCTCAGCATCACCCGATTTAATTTGACTACATTCCATTATCCTCGTTTTGCTTTTGTTGATGTTCATCTTATATCCTCCTTTCAAGACACTGTCCATTCCGTTCAACTGCTCTTCCAAGTCCTTTGCTGTCTCTGACAGAATTACAATGTCATCGGCGAACCTCTAAGTTTTTACTTCTTCTCCATGAATTTTAATACCTACTCCGAATTTTTCTTTTGCTTCCTTTACTGCTTGCTCAATATACAGATTGAATAACATCGGGCAGAGGCTACAACCCTGTCTCACTCCTTTCCCAACCACTGCTCCCCTTTCATGCCTCTTGACTCTTATAACTGCCATCGGGTTTCTGTACAAATTGTAAATAGCCTTTCGCTCCCTGTATTTTACCCCTGTCACCTTCAGAATTTGAAAGAGAGTATTCCAGTTAACATTGTCAAAAGCTCTCTCTAAGTCTACAAATGCTAAAAACGTAGGATTGCCTTTCCTTAATCTAGCTTCCAAGATAAGTCGTAGGGTCAGTATTGTCTCACGTGTTCCAATATTTCTACGGAATCCAAACAGATCTTCCCCGAGGTCGGCTTCTACTAGTTTTTTCATTCGTCTGTAAAGAATTCGCGTTAGTATTTTGCATCCGTGACTTATTAAACTGATAGTTCGGTAATTTTCACATCTGTCAACACCTGCTTTCTTTGGGATTGGAATTATTATATTCTTCTTGAAGTCTGAGGGTATTTCGTCTGTCTCATACATCTTGCTCACCAGATGGTAGAGTTTTGTCATGACTGGCTCTCCCAAGGCCGTCAGTAGTTCTAATGGAATGTTATATACAATAACTAATACATAGACATAGGTAGAAACTAAACAATAGAAGACTAGAAATCTCTGTAGAGGTAGAGAAATCATAGGGAGTTACCTGTAGTGTAGAAACAACAGCTGCAGAAATGTAAAATATCAAATTAGGACCCACTAATGTATTTAGTTAGTGGGTTAACATGTATAATTACAATAACTGAATAAAGAAATTTTTTTTAAAAAAAAAAGTAGTCAGTAAGCTCAGGGACCGATGACCTCAGCAGTTTGGTCCCATAAGACCTAACCACAAATTTAAAAAATAATTTCAATGACGCATTCTTCAGCATAATGTCCGAAGACATAGCATTAACCTAAGATCAGAAAAATTCTTAATCGTTTCGTTGATATTAAGGTCGCCAGCGTTGTTCGTTGGACAATAACTCACTCCGTCTTCAGGCCACGAGTGGCGTACCGGGACCATCCGACCACCGTGTCATCCTCAGTGGAGGATGCGGATAGGAGGGGTGTGGAGTCAGCACGCCGCTCTCCCGGTCGTTATGATGGTATTCTTGACCGAAGCCGCTACTATTCGGTCGAGTAGCTCCTCAATTGGCATCACGAGGCTGAGTGCACCCCGAAAAATGGCAACAGCGCGTGGCGGCTGGATGGGCACCCATCCAAGCGCCGGCCACGCCCAACAGCGCTTAACTTCAATGATCTCACGGGAACCGGTGTATCCACTGCGGCAAGGCCGTTGCCTCGATAGACAATAACCGTTATTGAAATTAGTTGTTACATGGAGGATTTAGTCCTAACCTTACCAAAAAGCCGGCCGCTGTGGCCGAGCGGTTCTAGGCGCTTCAGTCCGGAACCGCGTTGCTGCTACGAGTCATCAGTCACCTAGACATAGAACTAATTAAACCTAACTAACCTAAGGACATCACACATATCCATGTCCGGGATTCGAGCCTACGACCGTAGCAGCAGCGCGATTCCGGATTGAAGTGCCTAGAACCGCTCGGCCACAGCGGCCGGCGTTGATGTTACGGTCGCAAGTTCGAATCCTGCCTCGGGCATGACTGTGTGTGATGTCCTTAGGATAGTTAAGTTTAAGTAGTTCTAAGTCTAGGGGACTCATGACCTCAGATGTTAAGTCTCATAGTACTTAGTCATTTGAACCTTACCAGACAGATCGTCGCACGTAAACAATCTTAGCACCCACGACTACTAAGCTTTCTAGATTTGGTGGTGCAAAGGCGAAAATATTGATCTAAATCATAAATTTAACGCTGAACACAGTGTAGAATTTAAAAATTATACTGTAAATAGATGTTTCCATGAAATTTCTGGCGGTCTGATGGTTGTCAGTAACTTGCTGTGACGGTATTCTGATGCACTGTCTCCTGTCTGTCTTAGGGAGAGTGCTGACCAAACTAGCTTACACTGAACTCCCGCATTTAAGAACCCGCCAGTGGGCACCCAGATGTCACTGCAAGTGTGTTGCTTCAGCGCATGCGATTCTGCTGCAAATCTGTGTGCCACTCCGAGCGCCATTCGCAGTGAAAGCTCGCCTCATCGATATCACATTGCTCGTCTTCGCATCATATCAATCCGTAATAAATGAATTAGTGCGAATACGATTGAGGCGCTAACCAACGGGGATAGAGGATTCCATTTGTATACTGCATGGGATTATATCAAATAAAAACTTAGTGCCCTGTGTAGCCGGTGACATTCTACGGTTTTACAATACGAAGAAGATCGATCGGATATCGACGGGGTCAGCTTTCAGCACGGACCACAGTCTGAGCATCATATAGACTGGCAACGGATGCGCATGTCTTCAAGCAACGCATAAGCAATGGTTACAGCTGGGTACATAACACCAGTGCTGCTTTGGTCTTATATTGTATATTTCAGCCTTAGGGTAAGCAAATGAGAACGTTACTGGTTTCGTCTTATTAGCAAGTTAACATCAGACGATTTGTTTACAGAGAAAGAAAGAGAGCGGAAACATTACAAAATCATTGTAACCTGTATATCCAGCTACATTCAGTTGGAAATCTTGCATAGTAACCTGTCATTGTTCAACTGAACTGGCTAACAGAGGTGCACACGCTGTAATTATTACATTGTGACGCTGTAATAATTACGTTGTGACTATGGGAAGCTGCTGTTTCGTCAGTATTGTACACTGAAGCACCAAAAATCTGGTATAACCATGCGTATTCAAATAGGGGGGTATGTAAACAGGCAGAATATGACGCTGCGGCCGGCAATGCCTATGTAAGACAACAAGTGCCTGGAGCAATTGTTAGATCGGTTACTGGTGCTACAATGGCAGGTTGTCAATATTTAAGTGAGTTTGAACGTCGTGTTACAGCGGCGCACGAACGATGCGACACAGTGTCTTCGAGGTAGCGATGAACTGGGGATTTTCCCGTACGACCATTCGACGAGTGTACCGTGAATATCAGGAATCCGGTAAAACATCAAATCTTCGACATCGCTGCTGCCAGGAAAAGATCTTGCAAGAACGGGACAAACAACGACTGAAGACAACTGTTCACCGTGGGATAAGTGCAACCCTTACGAAAATTGCTGCAGATTCCAATGCTGAGCCATCAAGTGACAGCCTGCGAACCATTCAACATAATCGATATGGGCTTTCGGAGCCCACTCGTGTACCCTTGGTGACAGCACTAAAAAATATACTTTAAGCCTAGCCTGGGCCCATCAACGCTGACATTGAACTGTTGATGACAGGAAACATGTTGCCTGGGCGGACGAGTCTCGTTTCAAATTGTATCGAGCGGATGGAATAGTACGGATATGGAGACAAGCTGATGAATCCATGGACCCTGCATGTCAGCAGGGGTATGTTCAAGCTGATGGAGACTCTGTAATGGAGTGGGGCGTGTGCAGTTGGCGTGATATGCGACCCCTGATACGTCTAGATACGACTATGACAGGTGGCACGTACGTAAGCATCCTATCTGATCACCTGCATCCATTCATGTCCATTGTGCATTCCGACGGACATGCGCAATTCCAGCAGGACAATGCGATACCCCACATGGCCAGAATTTTTACAGAGTGGCTCCAGGAACACTCTTCTGAGTTTAAACACTTCCGCTGACCACCAAACTCCCCAGACATGAACATTATTGAGCATACCCGGGATTCCTTGCAGCGTACTGTTCTAAATTGTGCTTATAGTACTGGATCTCCTATCTCATCTATGTGACTCCTGTTTCTTCTTCTATCACGTCATCAGACAGGTTTTTCCCCTTATAGAAGCCTTCAGTGCACACTCTCCACATATACTCTCTGCTCTGCATTTAATAGCGGAATTCCCGTTGCACTCTTAATGTCACAGCCATTGTTTTTAATTTCACCAGAGGTAGTTGTCAATTTTCTGTATGCTGAGTCAGTCCTTGCGACAATTATTTCTCTTTCGATTTCTTCGCATTTTTCATTCACACATTTCGCCTTAGCTTTCGTGAACTTCCTATTTATTTAAGTCCTAAGTGACTTGTATTTCTGCACTCCTGAATTTCCCTGAGTATATTTGTACTTCCTTCTTTCATCGATCAACTGAAGTATTTCTTCTGTTACCCAAGGTTTCTTCGCAGGTACCTTCCCTGTACCTCTGCAACTTCTGTCACTGCCCTTTTTAGAAATGTCGATATCTGAAGTAGCACCTTCTGAGTTCCATCACTTTAGACCCACGTTAGACAGATTGTGTGACAACGTTTTATAGACTGAGATGCTGTCGTCAAACCTGTAAGACAGTGGTTCAGTTTTTTTTTTTTTTTTTTTTTTTTTTAAGTAGAGTTTTATTCGTAGTGGATACAAGTAAACCAGGAATCTTGATAACTTCATGGAAATACGACTATATGGAAACGTGAAAAGTATGAAAAGTAAGTAGCTGATATCTAGCTCTATTTAACTGTATTGTTGTGCTTTTTGTATGCATTTAAGTTTGTGTGAAAAAAAATGGGTGCCTCGTAGCAAACTGGAGCTCAGTGCGGTATTCACGTTTCGCCCCCCGCCAGAATCACAGTGACAGGAGAGGTGCTTCAGTCCGTGTTAGAGACGAGAAAGGGACGTGACAGGGTGTGAATCGAGAGTCCTCCCAGCTGGGCGGGGGCGGAAACGGCCGGCTACGCGAGCAGCCGCCCAAGCAGACGCCCTTGCCAGGAATTTCGCCGCGTCTCATGAATGAGTGCGGCGCGCAGCCTTCGGACGGGGCGTGTCGCCTGCGCGCGCATCCCGCCTGCCTATTGGCGGCTTCGTAGCCCACGCACAACACGCGTGCGATGCACGCACAGCACTCCCACGTGCCGCGTGCTGGCTCTGTGCGTGAGGCACCTCGACCGTGGGCGTGCCCACAGCCGCGGTCCACGCTTGCTACTTAACATTTTCTGCATCTAGGTGTATCGTCATTTTTATGTTTTCTGTTGTTCCTTAGTTGCTCTCGTATGGATTTATTGTCATAATAACCCTGTAGTAGTAGTATGGTATTTTGCCTTATGGAAGGTCTTGTGATGGGTTAAGGGGCTCCGGAACGCCCTATACTTGCAATGTTAAAATAACGCTTATACATTACATCTTTCCTCACAAAGTATTTGAGGTAGGAAGTTGAACTTTTTACAGATTATTTATTGGAATATGGGCTACAACTTAACACAGGGATTTTACAAAATTTTAGTTCAGTTATTAAGATGATTTTTTTTCAATTGTAATGAAAATTCACAACATTTTTTTGCAATTTTTTATTTATATATTCAAAAATATACAGTTTTTTGGAAAAAGGCTGTGTTAAATTATGCAGAAGGTACTGTGTAACGTTTACTGAAAGTTTGAAACAAATATGTTTGGAAGATCCTTAGAAAACATGTAATTAGTATGAGAAAATAAAAGTTTTGGGAATCGAGCGACAAAGATTGGATTAACTTTTTAGTGCATTCCAGGTCCATAGGATGGATTATCTTCATCCTCTGCAAACTCCTCCTCCAGCTTCCTCTTGTTCCTCCTCCTGTTTACTCTTGCTTGTATTTCTAGACTCTTTACAGCCCTGTCTGCAGCCCGAAGGCGTTCCTTGTCTAAAGCAAGCATCGCTCGTACCATGTTAGAACCTATCTTTATTCCCATATTTCTAAATACCTTGCACCTTACAATGTTGCCATCATTGAAAGTCGCAACAGCATCATACACACCAAAGTGAAGTGTTTCTATTCCAACAAATACAGTCTTCGGGATTCTCGACCATATAACACTATTTACACTTTCATTGGGGTTTTGAGTTTTTCCGTGAATACACTTTTTCAACAGTTCAGGTGCTGCTAAGTCTCTGAAAATAGGTTTTATCACCTCAATTATTGTATGAGGCAGACTGTGCTTATGAGTGTACACTTCACCAGTTAGCAATCCTTTGTTATATTTACAGCAACTGTCTTCTTCTTTGGGACACAAGCTATGTTGGGGATTTTCATCGTCTTTATTGTTTACAGTAATAACACATACCTTTGGCTTTCCAACATTTCTCCTTTTCTTAAAAGCCTTCAGAGGATTCTTAATAACTTTACTTTTACTCATTATTATACTTCAACAAAACAGAGACTCAAGAAACAGAATTAATTACGAATATTTTCGAGATAACGACAGAGTAAATAAACATGAAACAATCGACAATCACACCAGCGATATATATTGAACCATCACAGGTTAGCCACAACACATACTTTATCTCACATCACTAAAATGTACCTGATGAACACGGACGTTAATAATAACACCATTTGACAGCAGTTTAACAGCGCCACAGTGGGTCACGCCCATGTAGAACACATTTCAAAAAAATTTAAAAATAGTTGTAGTCTTCGGAATTGAATAAATTATATATCTATTAAAAGGTAATAGTCTGCAGATTCAGAAAACGTAAAAAAGTAAAAATTGAACTTTTCATAATTTTGAGCCTTTCTGGAGCCCCTTAAGCCTCTTCCACCTTTGTCTGTCCATAGCCAGTCTTTTCATTTCTGAACATTTGTCTCCTTTGATATTGTCCAGCATTTGATATTTCCTTTTTCCTCTTCCCCTTTTTCCATCCACCATTCCTTGTATTCCTTCCTTCAATAAACAGTCCATCCTCAAACAATGTCCAATCCAGTTCGTTTTCACTTTCTGATGACTTTCAGCATGTTTCTTTCTTCTCCAACTCTTCTTAATACTTGTTCATTCCTTACTCGGTCTTCCCATTTCACTTCTGCTATTCTTCTCCATATCCACATCTCTAGTGCCTCCAATATTGTTTCATCTTCCTTCCTCAATGTCCAGGTCTCCGCACCATATAGTGCAACGCTCCAGATGTAACATTCACAAGTTTTTTTCCTCAGATCTTTGTTTAGTGATCCACAAAGTAACTTGTGTTTCCTCTTGAATCCTTCTTTCGCCATTGCAAACCCTGTATAATTTTTTAAAATTTTTATTATTATTATTATTATTATTATTATTATTATTTTTGTTCACCTGTCTTCTGACTGGTTAGAAGTTCCCGAGGGGAACCACTACACCTTTTACATACAAACTAAGAACCCTAAGTGAGGATCAGCAGTTTACATAACAGCAACCAAATGCATTAAATAAAACAAAACATTTACACATATTGACATCTCTACAAAAAATTATTCACACAGAAATTACAATTATATACAGTAAGTTTTGTTCCCTCCAAATGGGACAAAGAATTTAAATGACAGATACACTACACTGCATAGAATTAAATCAAGACATCAAAGTTCTTACAAAGAAAGGAGTATACAATTTTATGTTATCGATTCAATCACACACATTTACAGAAGCTTAACGATGTAATATTAAATGAAACAAAAGCAAAATAAATCAGTAGAGCATTAGAGCTATGGTGTTACAGGGCCACCACGAATTCCTCTCTAGTGCCAACCTCTTCATCTTAATTGCACCCTATATCCTCAGTTTTTGGTCCACTGTATTCTAGTTTCTGTTTACCCCTAAAGTTTATAGGCTTTATAGCACCTTAGCCCCCTCTAGCACAATGTATCCCGGGATTTTCCACGAAGAGTATGGTGTTGGCAGCCGGGCAGGACAGCGGTTCCCAACTCCAACTACAAACTTCACATGGGATGTGGCGTTAACAGAAATACGTTGGGAAAGATGTGATGTGAAAACGGTGTAGTCAGTCGGTGGGAAAGAAAGGAGTACCACACACCAGACCGATCCCCCATCGCGCTCTCCATCCTGGGGCCCTCAAGCCACCGGCAGCGACATCTCTTCCAGAGACATGCGATTAGCCCAGCCACTGGGCGCTGACGGAGGCGTATGCGGTCCAGTGGCTGTAAAGGAACGAACTAGACATTAACTTGAAACTTCGCCCTGAAGACCACCAGTAGGAAACTTGTCGAAACGTTGCGAAAGATATCGTAACGTTTGTAATACATTACAAAAATTTAAAAAAAATGGTAGCTAAAAAAATGTTCAAATGGATCTGAGCACTATGGGACTTAACTTCTGAGGTCATCAGTCCCCTAGAACTTTGAACTTCTTAAACGTAACTAACCGAAGGACATCACACACATCCACGACGAAGGCAGGATTCGAACCTGCGACCTTAGCGGGTGCTCAATGGTGGCAGATAAATGGATGTAGTCACCACAATGGTAAAGGTAAGTTTTAAGCATAGATATTGTTCGCTCGAAAAACAAAAAATGTAATGGACCCTGTAACGCCGGAAATGCATATCCTCCTATTTCCATCTATTGTACTATAATTTTTTTTCCTTGTTTTGTTACCTCATGATATGACATTTGTCTCTTTATATATTGTAATTGTTTTACTGTTTGTATATATATATATATATATATTTATGCATTTATGTTGGTTTGTTTTGTGAATATTATTTGTATTTATACGCTGGGTCTGGCCTAGGGAAAACTATGCTATCGAACGAATACATCGATAGGTCGTGTGGAGAACCAAAGTGTTGAGGATCTTTGGTAGTGTTAACTCTGCCGCGTGGAGCGCGGGCTGAGCAGGGGAAGTCTGGCTGGGGTAGTGCAGTGGAGCAGGTGTGCTGTGTGACGCTTCCGCGGGTTCTACATCTACATCTACATTCATACTCCGCAAGCCAGCCAACGGTGTGTGGCGGAGGGCACTTTACGTGCCACTGTCATTACCTCCCTTTCCTGTTCCAGTCGCGTATGGTTCGCGGGAAGAACGACTGTCTGAAAGCCTCCGTGCGCGCTCTAATCTCTCTAATTTTACATTCGTGATCTCCTCGGGAGGTATAAGTAGGGGGAAGCAATATACTCGATACCTCATCCAGAAACGCACCCTCTCGAAACCTGGCGAGCAAGCTACACCGCGATGCAGAGCGCCTCTCTTGCAGAGTCTGCCACTTGAGTTTGCTAAACATCTCCGTAACGCTATCACGGTTACCAAATAACCCTGTGACGAAACGCGCCGCTCTTCTTTGGATCTTCTCTATCTCCTCCATCAACCCGATCTGGTACAGATCCCACACTGATGAGCAATACTCAAGTATAGGTCGAACGAGTGTTTTGTAAGCCACCTCCTTTGTTGATGGACTACATTTTCTAAGCACTCTCCCAATGAATCTCAACCTGGCACCTGCCTTACCAACAATTAATTTTATATGATCATTCCACTTCAAATCGTTCCGCACGCATACTCCCAGATATTTTACAGAAGTAACTGCTACCAGTGTTTGTTCCGCTATCATATAATCATACAATAAAGGATCCTTATTTCTATGTATTCGCAATACATTACATTTGTCTATGTTAAGGGACAGTTGCCACTCCCTGCACCAAGTGCCTATCCGCTGCAGATCTTCCTGCATTTCGCTACAATTTTCTAATGCTGCAACTTGTCTGTATACTACAGCATCATCCGCGAAAAGCCGCATGGAACTTCCGACACTATCTACTAGGTCATTTATATATATTGTGAAAAGCAATGGTCCCATAACACTCCCCTGTGGCACGCCAGAGGTTATTTTAACGTCTGTAGATGTCTCTCCATTGATAACAACATGCTGTGTTCTGTTTGCTAAAAACTCTTCAATCCAGCCACACAGCTGGTCTGATATTCCGTAGGCTCTTACTTTGTTTATCAGGCGACAGTGCGGAACTGTATCGAACGCCTTCCGGAAGTCAAGAAAAATAGCATCTACCTGGGAGCCTGTATCTAATATTTTCTGGGTCTCATGAACAAATAACGCGAGTTGGGTCTCACACGATCGCTGTTTCCGGAATCCATGTTGATTCCTACATAGTAGATTCTGGGTTTCCAAAAACGACATGATACTCGAGCAAAAAACATGTTCTAAAATTCTACAACAGATCGACGTCAGAGATATAGGTCTATAGTTTTGCGCATCTGCTCGACGACCCTTCTTGAAGACTGGGACTACCTGTGCTCTTTTCCAATCATTTGGAACCCTCCGTTCCTCTAGAGACTTGCGGTACACGGCTGTTAGAAGGGGGGCAAGTTCTTTCGCGTACTCTGTGTAGAATCGAATTGGTATCCCGTCAGGTCCAGTGGACTTTCCTCTGTTGAGTGATTTCAGTTGCTTTTCTATTCCTTCGACAGTTATTTCGATGTCAGCCATTTTTTCGTTTGTGCGAGGATTTAGAGAAGGAACTGCAGTGCGGTCTTCCTCTGTGAAACAGCTTTGGAAAAAGGTGTTTAGTATTTCAGCTTTACGCGTGTCGTCCTCTGTTTCAATGCCATCATCATCCCGGAGTGTCTGGATATGCTGTTTCGAGCCACTTACTGATTTAACGTAAGACCAGAACTTCCTAGGATTTTCTGTCAAGTCTGTACATAGAATTTTACTTTCGAATTCACTGAACGCTTCTCGCATAGCCCTCCTTACGCTAACTATGACATCGCTTAGCTTCTGTTTGTCTGAGTGGAGTGAAGCTCTCTTTGCTTTCGCAGTAGTTTCCTAACTTTGTTGTTGTACCACGGTGGGTTTTTCCCGTCCCTCACAGTTTTACTCGGCACGTACCTGTCTAAACCGCATTTTACGATTGCCTTGAACTTTTTTCCATAAACACTCAACATTGTCAGTGTCGGAACAGAAATTTTCGTTTTGATCTGTTAGGTAGTCTGAAATCTGCCTTCTATTACTCTTGCTAAACAGATAAACCTTCCTCCCTTTTTTTTATATTCCTATTAACTTCCATATTCAGGGATGCTACAACGGCTGTGTGACAGCCTGCTGCGCGCCGCGTAAGTCACGTGACCAGGGCTGTACAGTGAGCGCTACGCCAGGGCTGACCATTGCGCCAAGCGAGGCATACGGAACACGGGCCCTAGTTTTACTAGGCCTGTGTTGCTCGAAAATCAAACTTATCAGCGGAAGTGACGTCACGATAAGGCGCGCGTGACGTCTTATCAGCGCTTCCGCTCCCGAGGCAGCTGCAGGCTCATTCGACTCGAGGCAGCCGCACCGAGCACACAGCCATGGGTTACCGTCGCAGAAGATACGTGAGGAGGAGCAGAATGCCAGTGTACAAGACAGTGGATACATTTTCAATTACACCAAATGAGACTGGTCAACAGGAGTTACTACTAGGACCTATTACTTTTGTTGGTTGCAAGATTCAATTTTCTTGTACTACAACAGAAGTAGTTAGTGGCAATGCCTTATGAGTTGCCGCGCTTTCGGGGTTTGGCAGCATGTAATTGCGCTCGACTTGCGATGATAGTTTCTGACACGGTGTCGCGGACGGGAAGCATTAGCTGGCGCACATCAAGAGCCCGTTTTGCCTGGTGACCGAGTCGAGAAGAAGGCGCGCCAACATCCAGCTTCTGCAACAGCGACGTCCGACAATGAGTGACTGTCGCCACCTCCTCGACCGACGACTTCAAACCTTCAATCAACCAACAAGGAAAACTAGAAGCACGTAAAGTTTTAGAACTGTATGGCAGACCTCAGCTTTTCGAACTGTTCCATTTGCCTCGCAAAATTACAGCAACTTAGCATGAACCTTTGTTGCTCATTGTCTCAATTGCATGACCAAGCAGGGTCCCTTCCTTTTCCGAAATGAACCCGAGTGTCGTTGAAATTCAAACGCCAGCATTAAAGTACAATCATTCCATTTCACTACTTTAATTTCAAAGTTCAGTTTAAGTATCATAGCTGGCTACAATATTTAGATTACACAAGCACAAATTAAGAGTGCGAGTTTTGTTACCATATTTTAGCTTACCTGTGACTGCAGCTCAGCTTGGTACGTACTAAATTTTACTATTGTTAATTGTTCAGAATCATTTAATTCAAGTTCAGAGTTAAATCTCTTATTTCTAAATTGCGTAGATTCAAGTAGCTTTTGAAATGATTGTTGAGGTAGTCCAAGACTAACCGTATTTTACTAAATTTCGATGTGCTTCAGAAAGAAAGCTCACTATTAATTTCAGTCACTAAATTAACTTTCAATTTTCCGGTTTTATTAATCCTTTTGCTAAATTAAGTCAGAGTGCAGCGAAATTTATTACTTCTGACAAACTTTCAGTTTCCACACTACACGTGTCAACCTTCAGTTGCCACGCTTCTAGTGCTAATTATATGTGGAATTACCTTTCTTTTTCAGTTACTATAGTAATTGTCCTTAGGACTGGCGACCGTAATTTCCCCCAAATCTCAAATATCTAACTATCGCTAGTTAATTGTTAACGTAACGGCCGCACGTTTACTTTCTTTATTAACTTTACCCCTTTTCAAAATTAATGTCCACCAGTTTCATTTGCATTTTTCCTTTCATTTAGATGTAACCCTTTCCTCCCTCTTTACCGACAGATTAACTTCGGTGACGATTGCTTTACCCAAATTTCCATTAGGTACACGCGGTTTAATTTTTCACTGTCATTAAGGTCGATAAGTGAGGGGGAGGTTACAACCTACATTAAGCAGTTAAAAGGGATGGCCTTGAAGTTAAAGAAGTAGGATCGTAGGTAACTTCATTTGGCATTGCGTAAACCTATGGCAGATTCTCCAATTAAATAAACTACGGTGAGAGCAGTATCAGTATCCATGTCCAGTCGCGACTACCTGATCAAAAGGGTAGACATACAAAAAGTTGGTAATGTTAAAGTTCATCAGTGATGCTGCCTGATCGTGCAGAACGAATTAGGACTATCACAGCTTACAAAGTTTAAGTCGTTCGGTCCTGAAACACTTGAAAGCAGCTCGAAAATGTAAAGTCCCTATGTGCTGCTCAAAATTATATTACCCATAAAATTTGAAAGTACCGAAATGGCTTTCCGCCCAGAAATTTTCATCTCCTACCTAGAGATGCACTGACTGAACTACCCCAAAAGTGTGTCGTGCATACGAGACCATTAAGCACACGAGCGCCACCTGTTTAAAACTTCAGGAAATCATATCACACTGGCGCCGTTCAATGCTCCTTACAAATTTAGGTTAAAATGAACATTATTTAAATAACATTAGTTTTTTTAATGTTGAAATGAGCCCATGTTCACGCTGGCCACTTTTCAACCTTGCATAACATCCTATATAAATGTTACGGTAAACATTAATAGCCACAGTGTACGGTGCCATCGTGTAACGCTGTTAAAGTAAGAAATACACATATATCTTTGCTTCAGAAGTCTTTGCTCCAAAAGTCTAGAGATGACTGATCATGGTATGGGAAACAACCTTAGCAGAGACTAAATGTTCCCTGACAATTCCCGGCTCTTAGTACTCGCCAGCCACAGTAAGACGACATTTCGCTGAACTAGCAGGATCTACTAACGAGGTATGCTGCATACTAATCTTCCCTAGTAAATTGATAAGAGTGAGTTTTAACAAGAAATTCGGAGGTCGTCACATCCGACGATCTGTCTTTGTACTCCACACCCAGCTGTGATCAAGCTCATTAAATTCCACACCACCGCTGTCACAGGCTCCTCGATCTAAGGCGGTAGTCACCCAGGCTTATAAACTCACCAACTCCCATTTTACATGGCCTTTACCTGCAGTTTCAATGGAAAGTAGCACCAAACGTATCTCAAAGGCACAGCAATGTTCGCAACATGACATCTTTTACCAGAACTTGTGATGAATGAGACTCAGAAATTACGCTATGAGGGTCTCAAAGATTGATGATGATGTTTGAGCGGACTTGAAAATTCCCAGTAGTAATTTCTTCGTGCAGAACGATGTTCCGTGTCGTTGGATACATGTCCCAAGCTTTGCAAATGACCACTGGGAAGCTCCTGAGTAGGACTTTTCATTTTAGGAACGCTGACTAAAGAGCACTTCAGGTAGCAAACTTAAGCCACGAGTTCGTAGGCCGGCTTATAAAACTCTTGTAGCTGATTCCTTCAGAACTGTTGCAGGATGGGACGTCTCTGTGTGTAAATGGGACTGAGATATTTTTGGTATGTAAAGTGGAAGCTGATTCTATTATACCAAATACGTTCTAGTTCCCAAGTGCCGTATTGTTACACTAATTACAAACATTTTGACAACTTTGGCTCACTTTCACTTGTACCTATTTCGTCACAGGGGTGTAAAGAGATGGTGATAAGAAGGGCATTCGGCACCCTTTAAACCAATCATGCCAAATTCGTTCATAACCACGGCAATACTGCGCCGTTGCGGTACACTGCAGAATGGGACGTCTCTGTGTGTGAATGGGACTGAGATATTTTTAGTATGTAAAGTGGAAGCTGATTCTATTATACCGAATACGTTCTAGTTCCCAAGTGCCGTATTGTTACACTAATTACAAACATTTAGACAACTTTGGCTCACTTTCACTTGTACCTATTTCGTCACAGGGGTGTAAAGAGATGGTGATAAGAAGGGCATTCGGTACCCTTTAAACCAATCATGCCAAATTCGTTCATAACCACGGCAATACTGCGCCTTTGCGGTACAAAGAAACAAGAAAAAGCAGAAGAAGCCAATATAACTTTAAAAGACGTGTGTTGTAACGTAAATACCTTAGCGTACGGGGCAGTATATAACAGCAGCACACTGCTTACAAAGAATCTACTGTCATTTAACTCTCTCATAACGAAATACTCAGTTCCCGCCACGGGACACTCGGAAAAGCGGACGTTTGTTACCACGGAATGATAGTAAACGGCTGAAAAATTTAACACCTACGGCTAAAGCCAGATGAAAGCTTTCTTGGAAGTACCATACTCAGATTCTCTTTCAGGTAATTAATGCTGTTTTTTCTTTTATAATAATAATAATAATAATAATAATAATAATAGATAGACCCTCATTATTTCAAATTTTAGAAGAAAGGGGATTAGATTACAAGACACGAGAACTAATAAAACAAACACTAACTGACACGAAGTCTAAAATAAAATTCATGGGAGAAATTTCGGAGCCCTTCGGCATTCAGACAGGTGTGAGACAAGGCGATGGACTCTCTCCTCTTTTGTTCAACATCGTTCTTGACAAAGTTATGGAGGAATGGGAGAAACAACTACGGAAAAATGAGTGTTGGAAACCAATTTCACTTGGCTTTTCCAAAAACAATCTTTACATTCCATACCTCGCTTTTGCAGATGATCTAGCAATACTAGCGGAGGATGAGCAGACCGCCATTAAACAGATTGACACACTCAAAGAATGTGCTGAGAAAGTTGGGCTACAAATCTCATTTGAAAAAACTGAATTCCTATGTTCAAAAGTAGAAATTGCAAGCTTAAAAACAAAATATGGCAAAATCAATAGAATCCCGTATTTTAAGTACCTCGGAGAATACATTGAACCAACAGGCCAAGAAATAGTATCACAGCAAAATCGTTTACAAAAAGTCAAAAAAGCATTCTGGTTAGTCCACAACCTCTACAACAAGAAATCCTTGTCAAGACAAACTAAAATTCGGCATTACAATACCGTCATAAAACCAACAGTCCTCTATGCAAGTGAAACACTAGTACTGAACAGAAAGCGAGAACTCGAAGACATCAAAAAAGAAGAGAGAAAAATCATTAGGAAAATTTTAGGAGCGAGACAGACTAAAGATGGCTACAGACTGCAAACAATCAAAACAACAGAAAAGTTTTCAAACATAGAAATTGATTTTAAGAAAAGGCGACTGAAATTCTTTGGTCATCTTAGCAGATTACCAGAAAACCGTTTGACCAGAAAGCTAATAAATTACGTAACCTCACTTAAAGCTTCAACACCTTGGATGATCGAAGTTAGAAAAGACCTCACCAACGCGGATATAACAGCAACCGATATTTCAGACAGAGATACTTTTAAGCACAAAGTAGAGAAGTGGAAAGTTTTACCAGAGCAACCAAAACAAAAACAGTACAGACCGAAGTGGTCAGAAGAGCGAAAGCAAGCCTTCTCAAAAAGAATGAAGATCTATTGGAGCAACAAGAAGAACCAGAAAAAAAGTTGATTGTCATTTGCTTAATGTCATTTGCTTAATGTCTTCCGTTATTGGGAGAATTCATAAATAATAATAATAATAATAATAATACCCGTGGAGGCCCGGGAAAAGAATAGGCCTCCGGTATGTTCTGCCAGTCGTAAAAGGCGACGAAAAGAACAAACCACTAATAGGGCTAACCCCCCCTTTAGTGTGATTAGTTGGTTCAGGACAGAACTAAAGAAGCCTCGGACAAGCGCCGTCATGGTCGGGGACGACGCTTGAACCCTATGCCCGCCCACAATGGTAACGACACTGCTAGCCAACTGGAAAATGATTTAAATCCAAATAGAGGTGTTTTGCAGGATATGCTTCCTGCAACCACCCTAGAAGGAAAACAAAGACACAGGATGAGATGGTCAGATGAAGTTAATCGACACCTCATGTTCTGTTATTACCAAGCAACAAACCTAGGAACCAACACAACCGGATACAGATCACAAGTATACACAACATTTATTACCAGATACCCAGAATTAAAATTTTTAACAGAACAACGACTAGCTGATCAGATCCGTGTAATAATCAAAAATAACAGGATACCCCAGTCAGAATTAGAAAACATCAAACAACAAGTACAACAAATACTGGAACAAAATAATGTGCAATCAGAAGAAGAAGAAAATACAGTAATGGACTCAAACATCCCAGAGCAAACAAACAAAGAACAACACGCACCAATTAAACAATCAGAGGAAAACGAAATCTTAAGACAGCCACCAGAACAAGCACAAATAGAACATGAAGTGACACACATGTTAGATATAGAAGAAAAATTTCAGCTGACATATATAGAATACAAAGACACAAATACAGACATAAGACCATTCTTGCATAGACCACCAAATAACCCACAAGTCGAAACAACAATAAAAACTATCAACACAATCATACACAACAAAATAAATGAAAACACAACTATGGAAGAGTTACAACTACTGGTTTATATAGGAGCACTCACTACACTAAATATACACACTAGACAGAGATCAGAACCAACCAACACACAGAAGAAACCCACAAAACCAGCATGGCAACACAGGCTACAGATCAGAATAGAAAAACTGAGAAAAGACATCGGACAGCTAACACAATTTATAAGAAATGAAATCTCGGAAAAAAAAACGAAAAAGGTTAGGTAAAATCTCACAACAAGAAGCGACAGAGCAATTAGACGAAAAGAAGCAGAAATTACAAGCATTAGCCAAACGACTCAGAAGATACAAAAAAAGTGAAAATAGAAGGAAACAAAACCAAACATTCAACACAAACCAAAAGAAATTTTACCAGACAATAGATAACACACACATTAAAATAAACAATCCACCAAACATAACAGACATGGAACACTTCTGGAGCAACATATGGTCTAACCCGGTACAACATAACAGGCATGCACGGTGGATACAAGCAGAAACAGACACATACAAGATGATACCACAAATGCCTGAAGTGATAATTTTGCAACATGAAGTCACCCAAGCAATTAATTCTACTCACAATTGGAAAGCCGCTGGAAATGATAAAATAGCAAATTTCTGGTTAAAGAAGTTCACCTCAACACATTCACATCTAACTAAATTATTTAACAGTTACATTGCAGACCCATACACATTCCCTGATACACTTACACATGGAATAACTTATCTGAAACCTAAAGATCAAGCAGACACAGCGAACCCAGCTAAATATCGCCCCATAACATGCCTACCAACAATATACAAAATATTAACTTCAATCATTAAACAGAAATTAATGACACATACAACACAGAACAAAATTATAAATGAAGAACAAAAAGGCTGTTGCAAAGGAGCACGAGGATGTAAAGAGCAACTGATAATAGATGCAGAGGTGACATATCAAGCTAAAACTAAACAAAGGTCGCTACACTACGCATATATTGATTACCAAAAAGCTTTTAATAGTGTACCCCACTCATGGTTACCACAAATATTGGAAATATACAAAGTAGATCCTAAATTGATACAGTTCCTAAACATACTAATGAAAAATTGGAAAACCACACTTAATATCCAAACAAATTCAAATAATATCACATCACAGCCAATACAGATTAAGCGTGGAATATACCAAGGAGATTCATTAAGTCCTTTCTGGTTCTGCCTTGCTCTGAGCCCACTATCCAACATGCTAAATAATACAAATTATGGATACAATATCACTGGAACATACCCACACAAAATCACACATTTGCTATACATGGATGATCTAAAACTACTGGCAGCAACAAATCAACAACTCAACCAATTACTAAAGATAACAGAAGTATTCAGCAATGATATAGGTATGGCTTTTGGAACAGACAAATGTAAGAAAAATAGCATAGTCAGGGGAAAACACACTAAACAAGAAGATTACATATTGGATAACCACAGCGACTGCATAGAAGCGATGGAAAAAACGGATGCCTATAAATATCTAGGATACAGACAAAAAATAGGAATAGATAATACAAATATTAAAGAAGAACTAAAAGAAAAATATAGACAAAGACTAACAAAAATACTGAAAACATAATTGACAGCAAGAAACAAGACCAAAGCTATAAATACTTATGCCATACCAATATTGACCTACTCATTTGGAGTAGTGAAATGGAGTGACACAGACCTAGAAGCACTCAATACACTTACACGATCACAATGCCATAAATATAGAATACATCACATACATTCAGCAACAGAAAGATTCACATTAAGCAGAAAGGAAGGAGGAAGGGGATTTATCGATATAAAAAACCTACATTATGGACAGGTAGACAATTTAAGAAAATTCTTTATAGAACGAGCAGAAACTAGCAAAATACACAAAGCAATCACTCATATAAATACATCGGCTACACCACTACAATTTCATAACCACCTCTACAACCCTTTAGACCACATAACATCAACAGATACGAAGAAAGTAAATTGGAAAAAGAAAACATTTCATGGCAAGCACCCGTATCATCTAACACAGCCACACATCGATCAAGACGCATCCAACACATGGCTAAGAAAAGGCAATATATACAGTGAGACAGAAGGATTCATGATTGCAATACAGGATCAAACAATAAACACCAGGTATTACAGCAAGCATATTATTAAAGATCCCAATACCACAACAGATAAATGCAGACTTTGTAAACAACAAATAGAAACAGTAGATCACATCACAAACGGATGTACAATACTAGCAAATACAGAATACCCCAGAAGACATGACAATGTCGCAAAAATAATACATCAACAGCTTGCCTTACAACATAAACTTTTAAAACAACAAGTTCCTACATACAAGTATGCACCACAAAATGTACTGGAACAGAACCATTATAACAGATAAAACAACGCCACATAACAAACCTGACATCATACTCACCAATAAAAAGAAGAAATTAACACAACTAATCGAAATATCCATACCCAATACAACAAATATACAAAAGAAAACAGGAGAAAAAATTGAAAAATACATCCAACTGGCTGAGGAAGTCAAAGACATGTGGCATCAGGATAAAGTAGACATCATACCAATTATAGTATCAACTACAGGAGTCATACCACACAATATCCACCAGTACATCAATGCAATACAGCTACATCCAAACACATATATACAACTACAGAAATCCGTAATTATTGATACATGTTCAATTACCCGAAAGTTCCTAAATGCAATATAACACATACCGTACAGTTAATAGGAAGTGACGCTTGATCAAGGTCCGTGTCACTTTCCATTCTCAACCAGACTTAACGTCTGAGAAAGTAAAGAAATAATAATAATGATTACACGAAATTGCACAAAGAACTGGCCTGCAAATCTCATATGAGAAAACCCAGTACATAGAAAGAGTGCCACAAGACAAATTGCCTATTGTGACAACCCATGGGAAAATCGTACAAGTACCACATTTTAAGTACCTGGGAGAAATCGTCCAGCCATCAGGGATCAACCTAAAGGCCAATGAGGAAAGAATAAAAAAACTATAGAAAGCATATAAACTCACGTGGAACTATTATAACAAAAAGTCCATATGCATTAACGCAAAATTGAGGCGCTACAACACTGTCGTACTTCCGGAGGCACTGTATGCATCTGAAACAACACAAATAGGTGGGCAAACTAAAATCAAAGAAATAGAGAAACAAGAAAGGAAAATTCTCAGGAAAATTTTTGGCCCGATACAAGAGCAAGGAATCTGGAAGAAGAGACCAACATCAGAATTATATAAATACACGGACAAGATTACGGATACAATAAGGAAAAGAAGAATGCAGTTCTACGGACATATCCACAGGATGAATGAAAACAGAATTTCAAAGCGAATTCTTAAAGTCATCAACTCAGGCAGGGGAGAAACAAAATGAATAAAAGAAGTTGAAGAGGACCTCAGACAAGCACACATAACAGTAAACGATGCAGAAAATAGAACTGAATTCAGGAACATCATCAAAAAACATAAATTTGACAGCCGGCCGCGGTGGTCTAGCGGTTCTGGCGCTGCAGTCCGGAATCGCGGGACTGCTACGGTCGCAGGTTCGAATCCTGCCTCGGGCATGGGTGTGTGTGATGTACTTAGGTTAGTTAGGTTTAAGTAGTTCCAAGTTCTAGGGGACTTATGACCTAAGATGTTGAGTCCCATAGTGCTCAGAGCCATTTGAACCATAAATTTGACACCACAACACAGAAGAGACCAGGATCCAAATGGACAGCGGAGCGAAAGAAGCAACACAGTGAACACATGAAGAAAATTTGGGCTCTGAAAAAACATAAATAATCATCATAAAGGAATTCAAGTTCAAACGCTCTCTTAAATGGGAATAATCGAAAATAATAATAATAATAATAATAATAATAATGATATCCACAGTCACTGACACTGAAACAAGCAAGCTGTCTATTTTTCTTATTTTTTATTATATTATGCGCTAGTATTTCGGAGCAACTCTGTGAATTATCAAAAAATATTCCCTACTCATAATACAGTTGTCAGCCTTGTCAGTGTTTATTGTCCAGTTCCAACTACGTTCCTGTGTATAGTTTTGTTACGTGACATGGTTTAAAATTTTTTATGTAAATGGTTGGATAGTACAATCTTCGAGATAATCATGTACACGTTGCTGCCTTAATGCGGTGGCAATGCCTGGCGAACAAGCTTGGAATCACTTAGCATGGGTTCTAAAGCTCATCTGCTCAGTCTTCCTGATTTGTCGTCGACGCACCATTTTACTGACGTATCTGTTTTTGCGCCTTTACGCTTTTTTGATGCTATGAATATTTGATTTAGCAAGTTTTATATATTTGACAGTGTGGAGCTGTATAATTATAATCGGAGCATGTTCTATGTATGTCGACGAGACTGATGTGCAATAATATTTCTGGGAGGTATGTAATTCTTATTACTCAGATAATGTGGTTCCTTGTGTAATTGTTGTACGATCAGGCAGATCACTATATCAATGTTATTCTATCTGTAAATTGTAGGTGTGAGAATATAGGGATAAAAAATTAGCTACTGTGAAATCTGGTCATGAAATACATTATTTCACATCAGCTGATCTTTGCTTCTGATATTACAGGGTTATTACAAATGACTGAAGCGATTTCACAGCTCTACAATAACTTTATTATTTGAGATACTTTCACAATGCCTTGCACACACATACAAAAACTCAAAAAGTTTTTTTAGGCATTCACAAATGTTCGATATGTGCCCCTTCAGTGATTCGGCAGACATCAAGCCGATAATCGAGTTCCTCCCACACTCGGTGCAGCATGTCCCCATCAATGAGTTCGAAAGCATTGTTGATGCGAGCTCGCAGTTCTGGCACATTTCTTGGTAGAGGAGGTTTAAACACTGAATCTTCCACATAACCCCACAGATAGAAATCGCATGGGGTTAAGTCGGGAGAGCGTGGCGGCCATGACATGAATTGCTGATCATGATCTCCACCACGACCGATCCATCGGTTTTCCAATCTCCTGTTTAAGAAATGCCGAACATCATGATGGAAGTGCGGTGGAGCACCATCCTGTTGAAAGATGAAGTCGGCGCTGTCGGTCTCCAGTTGTGGCATGAGCCAATTTTCCAGCATGTCCAGATACACGTGTCCTGTAACGTTTTTTTTTTTTTTTCGCAGAAGAAAAAGGGGCTGTAAACTTTAAACCGTGAGATTGCACAAAACGGGTTAACTTTTGGTGAATTGCGAATTTGCTGCACGATTGCGTGAGGATTCTCTACCGCCCAGATTCGCACATTGTGTCTGTTCACTTCACCATTAAGAAAAATGTTGCTTCATCACTGAAAACAAGTTTCGCACTGAACACATCTTCTTCCATGTGCTGTTGCAACCGCGCCGAAAATTCAAAGCGTTTGACTTTGTCATCGGGTGTTAGGGCTTGTAGCAATTGTAAACGGTGAGGCTTCTGCTTTAGCCTTTTCCGTAAGATTTTCCAAACCGTCGGCTTGTTACGTTTAGCCCCCTGCTTGCTTTCTTCGTCGACTTCCGCGGGCTACGCGTGAAACTTGCCCGCACGCGTTCAACCGTTTCTTCGCTCACTGCAGGCCGACCCGTTGATTTCCCCTTACAGAGGCATCCAGAAGCTTTAAACTGCGCATACCATCGCCGAATGGAGTTAGCAGTTGGTGGATCTTTATTGAACTTCGTCCTGAAGTGTCGTTGCACTGTTATGACTGACTGATGTGAGTGCAGTTCAAGCACGACATACGCTTTCTCGGCTCCTGTCGCCATTTTATCTCACTGCGCTCTCGAGCGCTCTGGCGGCAGAAACCTGAAGTGCGGCTTCAGCCGAACAAAACTTTATGAGTTTTTCTACGTATCTGTAGTGTGTCGTGGCCATATGTCAATGAATGGAGCTACAGTGAATTTATGAAATCGCTTCAATCATTTGTAATAGCCCTGTATAAATTGTAACATTAGGTCGCCACATCAGCATATGTAAAACTGAATTGCTGTTCCAAATTGCTCGTTGGTTTCCCTTACTGCTTGATCTTTGTATAGAATGAAAAATAGTTGAGAGAGGATACAACTTTGTCTCTTTCCCTTCCAAACTACTGCCTCGCTTTCATGCCGTTTGGCTCTAATAACTGCAGACTGCTGCCTATTTAAACTGTACATAACTTTTCTCTCATTGTGTTTCATTTGTAACAACTTCAGAATTTGCGAGAGTTTATTCCCGTCAACAATGTAAAAAGCTTTTCCGGAATCTGCAAATGCTGTAAATGCAGGCTTGCCCCTCTGCTGTGTCCTAAAATAAGTTGTGAGAGCGTTATTCCTTGTTAACCAGTTGTGTCACAGCCTACCAATAACGCGTAGCGCAGCAGTTATTTACCAAGTTTGCTAACATGCTTTAAATATTTGTTTAGTGTTTTAACGCATTCGCGGGAATATGGAAACGCTTTGAAGTAGCCGGCGTGGAAATTCATTATTGTGAATTACGCTGATGCTTGCGACATCCAACAGCTTCTAAATCAAGAGGTGTCTCCAGAGGAAGGAGAAAGAAGATTAGCGTTTAAAGTCTCGACGACGATGAGATCATTAGAGATGGAGCACAAGCTCGGATCAGTGAAGGACGGAAAGAAAACTGGCCGTGTCCTTTCACGGGAACTATCCCGGAATCTGCCTTAAATCACGTAAACCTTGAGAGGCACCCACATGCCTTGCTCATACTGTGGCATCAAGCAGTCAGGCCTGCAAGATGAGTAGTCTGCCAAGCGAGTGGATTCATTCTTATTTATCGAGTAACATGAACTCTCGTACTCACAATTAAGTTACAAATTATCCTCCTGTATGAATAATACGCAACGGAAACGCACATCTGACTATCAGTGATTTACAGAACTCTGACTGTTCACTACGCACTGGAAATACCACATTTTCTTTCCTTTTTTTTTTATTTAACGGCTTTTATCAACACGTGGCCACCGCACTGAATATGAATGGCGCACACATTATAAATTCGGAACATCATGACAACATACAATTAGAAGGAAAAGTCCACTAATCTTTTTCTTTTCACTATCCTATTTATTCTGATAAATTCTATAACCTAAACACACAAATTCTATAACCTACAACAATAACACATGAGAAATTCCGCCCAGTGGGCATGGCTTTACATTGGTGATTCTCTACCTTATGGTCTCGTAATTATTTAACGCTACAGTGCACTTTCTGGATAGGATGGTGGATCTTTTATTATATCTCACACTTCGACTCTCACAATCATCATCACGAAACTTTCCTCCAGATCGAGCGGTACAGAAGGAACAAGCATAACCCACTAATCTTTTGAAACTACCTTGCTACTCTCCCATGCAAACCACACATACCCAAATTACATGACATACACCACACTACAACATGGAATACAATACAATAAATAGTCACAACACTATCACATTCAGCTTCCCCACTTCAATTAGTATTTATCCCAGTTTCACACGACACTGTCCCACTTCGTAGTTCTTCTTTCCTACTATGAACTCTGGAGATATATGCACGTCTTCCTGTGCAATGCAAGCCAAGTGGCGTTGCTGGATAGACGGCTGACTCACCTTGCTTCTCTCTCAGAGTATTATAGTTTGAATCAAGCGTCACACAGAAACATAACATGCAAAGTAATATTAAGAGCATATTCATCACACACGCGAGTCCTCAACTGATACCATGGATGAGTACTTCTCCTTATCCTTTGTCTCATACACAGATTGAGACTCGCACAGTACTCACCACGTGGAAGTACTCGCCTCTAATTTCAAGTCCTGCACACGCTATTTCTTAAATATTTCAACTTATTGTACACACGCTAGTAATTCAGCTTAATTTAAGCACATGGAAGTGTTTCAACTTATTGCTACACGTGGTTTCATTGTGACCGTTGGTCACTTCCGAAGATTACTACGATCCCATTAATATTACCTGCCTGACATTTAATTCTCCCCACAAAAGTTCCTGAAATAGAGGAACAATTATTTCAAACTACTCTTAAATATTCCACATGCATACCATGTCTCCACTCTTTTGTCTTTACGGAGCACAACTAAAACAGGTCTTAACAGCACAAGATCCAGCGGCAGAGTGCTGAAACATGGCCGTTCTTCAGGTCCTCTTGCACCTCTGCTGAAGTGGGGGAGCACCTTGCTACCGTATTGGTCAGCCACATTTCAGGCGCTCAAAGCTCAGGTAAATTTCATCTCTTTGGTCCCACCAAAGGTGGCCAAAGGATCGTCTCAAAGATGATCATATATTCACATTCACTATCTGCGGTTAGCAGACGACCATACATTCATTCATTTCACAGATCTCACCAAACTGGATGTAGGGATTTACTTTGTGGGAGTGCACATGTGATCAATTAAATAAATAAATTGTCATTCTATCTCACACTGGTATCCGGCTTCGCTGTATTAATTGAAATTGAGTTATTTTACAAAAAAATGTGTTGTTCTGACGAAAATAGTGAAGTATGTTGTACCTATTTTCAATGTCGGGCGGTACTGTACCTTTTCAACCTAAATCTGTATGGCCGCACTGACGAATGCGAGTCCAGTGCGCCAACCACTGCGCCACCTCGCTCGGTTTGTTTGGAGAGAATCTGGGAGCTGCGCGTCCTTGGGCGGCACGTTTGCATCTACCAAGTTCACGGCCACTGGAGACGTCTGGTTGGTTACCTCCAGCCTCGCGTTCGCATTCGGTAGTGTCCAGAGCGTATGGACCGCAAAGAAACCTACTATTAGCTTTGCAACACTAACTGGATACGATTTTCCACCGACGAGCTCGTTCCCTTCAAATCAGGCCTGAAAGGGTGCAATGTGATTCATCGTGTGTTCTGTTACAGTTATGGAACGTTAATATTCCACTGAACATAATCTAAACAAAAGCACTAATTCTGAAAATGACTAATCAAAAAAAAAAAAAAACTTGCAACACTAAAAAGGTATTGAGTGTTATGATGACGACGAACGAGTCGTCGCCAATGTTGACTGGTGGCCAATGCTAAACAGAAACACATAAATCACAACTGGTTTGTGAGTAACGTCGATAAGGTGCTGGGCGCATGGTCTGGATCTGCAACGGCTAAAATAATTAGAAGTAGTTGTTAAAAAATAATATATATATATATATATATATATATATATATATATATATGGTGTCACCGCCAGACACCACACTTGCTAGGTGGTAGCCTTTTAAATCGGCCGCGGTCCATTAGTATACGTCGGACCTGCGTGTTGCCACTGTCAGTGATTGCAGACCGAGCGCCACCACACGGCAGGTCTAGAGAGACTTACTAGCACTCGCCCCAGTTGTACAGCCGACGTTCATAGGAATGGTTCACTGACAATCACGCTCTCATTTGCCGAGACGATAGTTAGCATAGCCTTCAGCTACGTCATTTGCTACGACCTAGCAAGGCGCCGTATTCAATTAATATTGAAATTATATTGTGAAGCATGTATCATCAAGAGCGATGTTCTACAATTATGGTTCAAAAATGGTTCAAATGGCTCTGAGCACTATGGGACTCAACTGCTGAGGTCATTAGTCACTTAGAACTAGTTAAACCTAACTAACCTACATCCATCATGCCCGAGGCAGGATTCGAACCTGCGACCGTAGCGGTCTTGCGGTTCCAGACTGCAGCGCCTTTAACCGCACGGCCACTTCGGCCGGCTCTACAATTATGGATTAAAGTTAAGTATTCCAAGAACTATGTTCTTTTCTTATTAGACTCAACTCCTTTAATTGTTCCAGACCTCACGCCAGTCTGCGTGTAATTAAACGCGTGCATTTCGGCCTCCTCTAGCAACACGGTGTTGGCTTTTCTGCCAACACTTCAATATATATATATATATATATATATATATATATATATATATATATATATATATATATATATATATATAGTACTTAACTGGTTGTACAGGATTCGTCTTGGCTGCATACATATAATTACGAGGGTACTCACAAAACTAAGGTCTCCTACTTTTTTATAAGTACAGAGCTCTGTTTGTGTGGCAGTTGGTCACACTGTTATGAAGAGTGCTTCATGCGCTGTGGGTAAACATGCGCAGGCCCCGCTGAAGCGCTCAGTTGGCAGCCGTTGAGAATGGACTACCGTTGGAGGTTACCGCCAAGGGCGAAGTGCCCGCAGTTATTCGGTTTTTGAACGCAAAGGGCACTGCCTTGATTGAAATCCATCACCAATTGATGGACGTGTATGCTGGGTCGTGCATAGGTGTCAAATATGATCGTGAGTGGTGTAGAGAGTTAGCAGCTGGTCGGGCATAAATTCACGACGAAAAAAGGAGCGGGAGACCGTCAGTTTCTGAGGAGTCAGTGTTGAAGGTTGAGCAAAGCATGCGTGAAGATCGGCGGATCACCCTGGATGTTCTATGCACGTTGGTTCCTGAGGTTTCCCGGAGCACCGCTCACAGAATTTTAACGGACACATTGAACTACCGGTTCATAACTTTCTGAACAGCATGGCGGCCAGCTGGTATGACATGGGCATACAAAAACTGCCACAGCGTCTACAAAAATGCATCGACAGAAATGGTGATTTTGTAGAAAAATAGCTAAATGTTCAAGCTGTAAACTGATGTAAAAATGGTTCAAATGGCTCTGAGCACTATGGGACTTAACTGCTGTGGTCATCAGTCCCCTAGAAGTTAGAACTACTTAAACCTAACTAACCTAAGGACATCACACACATCCATGCCCGAGGCAGGATTCGAACCTGCGACCGTAGCAGTTGCGCGGTTCCAGACTGTAGCGCCTAGAACCGCTCGGCCACGTAGGCCGGCAAACTGAGTAAACCATTGTAGAAATTAACAGCTCCATGTACTTATAAAAAATAGGAGACCTTACTTTTGGGATTACCCTCGCATAAACACATAGATATTGAGACCTTACTTAGGCCATACGTTCCTAAGCGCCTTGTTAGAGGTTGCTTCCTATCAGCTGAAGGCTATGCTACTTAACCACTTGACGTCCCGAGCAAGAATGGACGAGAGCTCGCTAGAAACTTGATGCAGGTCCAACGATACTAATACGGACCGCGTCCGATAACTGCAGCCGGCCGAAGTGGCCGTGCGGTTAAAGGCGCTGCAGTCTGGAACCGCAAGACCGCTACGGTCGCAGGTTCGAATCCTGCCTCGGGCATGGATGTTTGTGATGTCCTTAGGTTAGTTAGGTTTAACTAGTTCTAAGTTCTAGGGGACTAATGACCTCAGCAGTTGAGTCCCATAGTGCTCAGAGCCATTTGAACCATTTGAACCGATAACTGCAACCCCTAACAAGTGTGTTATCGAACGTTGATACCACATTGAGAGCTCAAAAATACATTGCAAGATACGAAAGTGAAGCACTCAAAAGAGATGCTGGAAGCAAAATAAAACTTCAAGAGTTGTAGACGTATTTGGTGTTATTTTAGTGATTACAAAATCGACTCAAAACTTGGCACTAAGAACTGACTAGACAGTATGACAACGCATCCCTTATGGCGAAGATGCTTGCGCTTATACACTTGGGGAGGGTGTCATAAAGCCGTCGTATGCTCTCCTGAGTCTACCTGGTGAACTGGTGATGTCCTTGGTATCCTAGATTCTGGCATTCCGGCAATGGGACGAAAGTGACTAAGCTGGTTCCACACAGCTATCAGGGGAAGACCTTGCTGGCCCCGGGAGTATTCCAACACCTCAGACATGCGCAATGTAAGAACTAGCTTTGTCCTGTTGGAAAATGGCAGCACGATGCTATTGCGTGAGAGGAAACACTTGAGGACGCAAGATGTCTGTTGATAACTGGGAGATCCCTCACTCGCTACCAGCCAAACCTGAAGTCATATCCGACGTCTGTCCACATCATAACGCTGTGCCCTCGAAAACATCGGAAGAAGGGAGCGCTCTCCAGCTTGCCGCTGTATTGGCCGGCAAGGTTATCGAGGGTAGCGCGGTGCCGTTCAACAGCAGTCTAGGTTTCTCGATCTTGGCGCCACTTCAGACACAGCAGTCTGTGTTGTTAACGGCAGCCCACGTATGGTACGGTAATTGCCAGCCCGGCTGCCGCTAGTCGCCGAACACTGGTGCGGGATGACACAGAAGTCGCAGGGACTAAATTACACGTTCTAGGATGGCAGGGGAAGGTGAAGTTACCACATGCTTGGTGCCAACACGGCGATCCTCTCTGGTGACGGTCAAACATGTTCGACTGCAACCTTGACGATGACTACGCATGGAGTCACGTTACCATGCAGTTCAACATCGGGCCACTGTCACATCCGATTGCCCCACAGATCCGCACACTGTAACATTCGATCAGACGGCGAAAAGGAGACCCACAATCAGATCTCTTTCAAACTCCACCAGGCACAGATAATGCTAACTCACTCGTTAATGATGACTGATGGTTAGTGGTTTAGTACGCTAAACGACGTTTTCAGGTTGTTCACTCGACATCCGACGCTTTTCTCGTCCCTTATGTGTCCTCCCAGCCCTGGTAAGAACACTAAACACAAACAACACTAATCCACCTTGGTGACCGTTCTACCTCCCAATTTAAGTCTAACTGTTCGCGTACCAGCCGATGGTATGCATTTGTGCGAAATTATACTGAGGTCTGACCATGTCTTCTGGGTGTTTCACTCTTATCAGGCAGTATGCGTAACTTTATGAGAAACTTACGAACATTATTCGAACTAGTCTCCATTAAGCGTAACATATAATCAGATAGGATGTATCATGTTCTTAAACACACGATCCGGTGAAGATTCGCGAGCAGGTTGCACATTAAACACTCACTTCTTCTGCGTTCAGAGGGCACTCTGGCAACTAAGGTGGATTTACGCATACCAGCTCCGTATTCACGTGTCCAGGAAGGTCGATGACGTCTCGCTGGACCAAAATCAGTCATCGAGTTCTTCACCCATCTGGCATTAGAGACACCAGGAATCATTGGCCGAAGGCTACACGTTCCCAGTGGGTGTAAGTAGCAGTTTAACAGCAAGACAAATTACTCATGAATATGCGTCTAAGGAATATCTCAGCCATCGAAGTTGTTCATCGTATTTGAAGAAGAACTGATAGGTTATGCCGTAGACGACGCAAGAGTCTTTGTAATTCCAGGAGAACTGATAAAGACTATAAAATAAGCGGATTGTCAAGCAGTGATGACAGCAAAACGGGGGCTACAGCAGCTATTGAAGAGCACTGCGAGAAGTGGTGAGGACTGTTTAATTGCACTGAAGAGCCGAAGAAACTGGTACAGCTGCCTAATATAGTGTAGGGCCCCCGAAAGCACGCAGAAGTGCTGCTACATGACGTGGCATGGACTCGACTAATGTCTGAAGTAGTGCTGGAGAGAACTGACACCATGAATCCTGCAGGACTGTCCATAAATCCGTAAGAGTACGGGGGGAGTGGAGATCTCTTCTGAACAGCACACTGCAAGGAATCCCAGATATGCTCAATAATGTTCATGTCTGCAGAGTTTGGTGGCCAGCGGATTTGTTTAAATTCAGATGAGTGTTTCTGGAGCCACTCTGTAGCAATTCTGGGCGTGTGAGGTGTCGCATTGTCCTGCTGTTCAAAATGTTGAAATGTGTGTGAAATCTTATGGGACTTAACTGCTAAGGTCATCAGTCCCTAAGCTTACACACTACTTAACCTAAATTTTCCTAACAACAAACACACACACCCAAGCCCGAGGGAGGACTCGAAGCTCCGCCGGGACCAGCCGCACAGTCCATGACTGCAGCGCCTCAGACCGCTCGCCTAATCCCGCGCGGCCATTGCCCTGCTGCAAAGTCCGTCGGAATGCGTAATGGACAGGAATGGATGCAGGTGATCAGACAGGATGCTTACGTACGTGTCACCTGTCAGAGTCGTATCTAGACGTATCATGGGTCCCACGTCACTCCAACTGCGCACGCCCCACATCATTACAGAGCCTCCACCAGCTTGAACAGTCCCCTGCTGACATGCAGGGTCCATGGATTCATCAATTTGTCTCCATATCCGTACACATCTATCCGCTCGATACAACTGAAAAAAGACTCGTCCGACAAGCAACATCTTCCCAGTCATCAACAGTCCGGTGTTGGTGTTGACGGACCCAGGCGAGGCATAAATCTTTGTGTCGTGCGTCATCAAGGGTACACGAGTGGGGCTTCTGCTCCGAAAGCCCATACCGGTGATGTTTCGTTGAATGGTTCGCACGCTGACATTTGTTGATGGCCCACCATTGAAATCTGCAGCAATTTGCGAAAGGGTTGCACTTCTGTCACTTCGAACGATTCTCTTCAGTCGTCGTTGGTCCCGTTCAGGCAGGATGTTTCTTCCGCCATATCAGCGATGTCGGAGATTTGATGTTTTACCGGATTCTTGATATTCACGGTACACTCGTGAAGTGATCGTATGGTCGTACGGGAAAATCCCCACATCATCGCTACCTCGGAGATGCGCCGACTGTAACACCACGTTCAAACTCACTTAAATCTTCGTAATCTGCCATCGGAGCAGCTGTAGCCGATCTAACAACTGCGCCAGACACTTGTTGTCTTATAGAGGCGTTGCCGAATGCAGCGCCGTATTCTGCCTGCTTACAGTCCGCAGCTCGTGGTCGTGTGGTAGCGTTCTCGCTCCCCGCGCCCGGGTTCCCGGGTTCGATTCCCGGCGGGGTCAGGGATTATCTCTGCCTCGTGATGACTGGGTGTTGTGTGATGTCCTTAGGTTAGTTAGGTTTAAGTAGTTCTAAGTTATAGGGGACTGATGACCATAGCTGTTAAGTCCCATAGTGCTCAGAGCCATTTGAACCATTCTGCCTGTTTACATATCTTTGTATTTGTATTTGTATACGCATACCTATACCAATTTCGTTGGCGCTTCAGTGTAAGAATAAGTCAGAGGGAGGCGCCAGTTAACATATTCTTGGACATGCCTGAAAAATGTAATGATATGGAAGGGAAGCTCTACAGAAGAAGCAAGGAGGAGAATCTCTGCCGGAAGGAGAGGATTTGAAAAAGTGAAGCACGCACTAACAGCTAAAAGAATTCGAATAGAGCTTTCGGAACGATTTGCTAAATATTATGTCTGGAGAGCAGTGTGATACGGGAGTGAATCATGGACAATGAGAAGAGAGAATAAACATATTGAGACGGTTTTTAAATGTGGCTATGGAGAAGAACGCTTAAGATGAAATACAGTGACAACGAATGAGCAGTAGTGGATACATTAGGGAAAGAAAGAAGATTTTCGGGAGTGATCAGAAACAGGAAAAAATCTTGGCGGGGATATACACTCCAACATAATATTATTGAGGGGAAAAGTGGAAGGATTGAGAGGAAGAAATAGGAAGAGAACTGGAATGATGGACGACATTAGAAATGGACGGACATACAAAAATATGAAGGAAGATGGTCAAAGTAGGTCACGATGATAAGTCTCCAGTTGAAACGTTTGGAAGGACAGATAGGATGAAGAAGAAAGAAGAATATACCTCTAAACACTAGTGCAATACTGCGCGGAGTCTACAGTCCTAGTATTTTTATCTCTCATGATCACTTCCTTCACATCTGGCAATTTTTGTTGATCCTCTTAATGTAGTTCAGAGTCTGCGTTAAACTGTAGAACCCTCTTTAACCTGCTGGGGAGGTCTGGTTCTAATGTCGGGGGAAGGTATCTGCATACCACTTCCAACAGGACAATACCTAGTAAAATTCAGTGGTGCTGATGACAGCTTTTTTACTGGAACTTGTGCAACCACTTGATGGTAAACTCGTTTGGTGCTCCCTTATCACACTTTCCTCTGACGTTAATATGAGTCTCGGCATAACCTGCACATCTAATGCACTGGGTGACAATGAATACTCTCCGCTCTAATGTGTAAGCCATTTCTTCCTCAGATAAACATGTATCATACCTGGAACAAAGACCAAACATTTTTGCACAAGGTTGTGCCATCTATACTGATACGGCTGGCTACACGCCGGCCTAGTAATCTCTATTTAAATATACTGTTACTATTTGTCACCTATTTTATTTCCGTACGTAGATATCAAACAGTGCTATAGTTCCACTCTTTCCCCCATTACATTTAGATTTGTAGTGTAATAAAATAAAAATTATTTGTGACTCTTTTTCTTTGCTATCAGTGCAATATAATAGAATGATTATGAGCCGAGACTTATATAAAAAGAAACACACATTAATGCAATGGCTCAGCATAAAAGAGAAATAACTGATATAGGAATATTATTAACAGTGTAATATGTTGTTTAATTTAGCCCTACGTGTATAAGCACTCAGTAAACTAGCTCAGTTCTCAGGGTAGTTACGTAATCGTCGATAGTTAATTGTCCTTTACTTATTTACGCAACACTACAGATATTATTCCAGGCTCGTGAGAAGCCCTGTGTTTATTGAACCAGAGAATATTTGCCAAGTCTGTTAGATGTACACTACTTCAATACGTAACTTAATATCGTGGTTTCGTGTCGATTCCCCACTACAAGATAACAAGAGTAGCATCTACAAATGAAATCCTATAATGGAACTGGAATCCTGTGACCAGACCTTTACTGCCTGGGATGTTATCCTGCTATATCAAGAAAATCTGTAAGTAAAATTGTTAAATTATTAGTAGCTGCCTCCGGTCTCGTAGCTGAGCTAAAAGAAAAATGTTAAAGATTTTTCTAAGATGGCGCCTAACAATGAAAATTCTTTGTTAAGGCCCGTATCTACTTAAGACAATCCAGGTGTCAGACTACCAATTGATTGACCACACACACAAATAATTTTGACAAAATAAGCATTATATTTTTCAGGTTTTATGTACAACTCACAGCAAGGTGAGCTTTACACAAGAACATCCTCTTAGGTCCGAATCCAAGCAGATAAGATAAGTGAAAGACAAAGGAAAGATAGTTCATGCATATAAGCGCAAGGGTCCATGGAATAACATGTCCATTGTAGTTCTATCTCTTCTTCTTTGGCGTACTTGTGATTATTTATAAACTTTATCGAAATACTTAGTTTACATTTTTTTAAACCCAAGTCCACCTAGGAGAAACAGTACAGATTCTCTACTGTGTTATGTCCGTGTCATGGTCCATCAACCCGTCTCTTGACTTTTGGTGAAATCATGAATGATGTCACTCCATGCACTCCTGGGAGTTGTTTTGATCCTCATCCTTCATGATCATTCCGTTGCTTTCTTTGATGTCCTCTATCCATCTTCTCCTAGCCTTTCTTCTAAGTCTCTGATCTGTTCTTACGTGTACTACAGCTTTTCCTGTTATCACGATGAGCCGAAAGTACCTTAATCTGCAGTATTTTGGCCTACAAAGATATTATTGGTTTTATTTTTTCCACAAAATATATTTTTTACTTTCTCATTCCAAGAAATCCTCAGTATCTTTCTACAAACCCACATTCAAAAGAACCCATTTTCTTACGGTCCACTTTTTCATTGTTTACGACTAACATTCGTACCTATGGGGAAGACAAAAGTTTCAGCCATTTTTACTTTCATCAGCGGTGACTGTTTCCTTTCCTTTAGCTTTTTACTTAAATTAATAGTAACTGTAATTATTTTTCCTTCTAGAAAGAACATCGCTACTTCTCGTAAAGGCAAATGTAATAGTGATAACAAATTAAATCGGTCTTCACACCTTATGCCGTTGCTGTCCATCATATAGGAATAATGTGTGCTTAGTAATCTAGTCCACAAAGTGAGGCTACCTTGTCCCGCTGTTTTAACGACTCTTGCAATCCCACGTGGCGAAAATGACAGGAGCTTTCCACAGTTTGTGGGTGCGGTGTTAGCGGGCCTTCAGGGTTTTAATTTGATTTCCCATCCGGTATTCAGCCATGTAAAGCGTCGAAAACATTCCTAATTATAGTAGATTCCTGACTGTTATGGAAACTGGAGAGGTGGGAGGGTATCGCTACTCTAATAAGACGAAATGAGTAACACATTCTGAAATGGGGTATCCTCCACCACGCACCGTACGATGGCCTGCCGAGTATCTATGTAGACGTAGATGTAGAAATAACACTCAAGCATCACTTTTATCCAAAGGCAACGTTGCGAACTGGTAAACGACACAGAATACATGTATTAAAACCATAGGTCTTACAACCATAGCTGCGTACACAGTCCTATGATCAATACGGAGAGACAGTACTGAATAAGACAGCGGATCAAGGTGACAAAAGGGGAGATTCTGGTGAATCTTACCTATTTCCTGGCGCCGTTGGTTTGCAGTCGTAGAGCAAGATACTCCGAGAAAACCAACCGGCAAGAGTTGGCGAATGACATTGCTTCGTTCTTTTCAAGGTGAAGAACGGCTAAACTACTACTAATAGCAAGGCGGTAAATGCCTGCAGCAGGACGGGTCTGCCCCCCCCCCCCCACCGTGAAGAAACTGCAGCTGCTGAACTGACATGATGTTCATACCGAACGGGTTCACGATGTGCAGTCGGCCAGACTTTTTATGGCTTGACTAGCACCACACTACTCTAAACTTAGGATATTTTTTGGGGAAAAAAGAGCCGTTGTCATCTAGGTGGGAGGTAGGGGCCAAAGCCTCCCTGCTCATACGAGCTGACCACGTCTTTATGCCGCCAGAGATTTGTTATTCTTGAAACTTCCCCTTTGTATGTAAAGAACGACACTAATGGAAAAACTCTTACGTTATTTGATTTTCAAATAGCTGAGCAAAACTGAACGTAGTCAGACAGTTCTCTCTTTACTTGTTCTGATCATCATTAAACTGACACAGTATTTTAGCGCAACGCAATCTGACTTTCAATAATCCCTACAAAAGAATGGCCCTGAGTAACAATAACTTAGACTTATCGCACAAAAATATTCGAGACTCGAACTACTGCAATAAAGCTAGCGCCAGTAATGCCAGCTAAATAAAAGTTCCTAACTACTCAAGGCACTCATTACTGATGGGCATAGTTAGCAAATGAAAGATTTTGATAGCGAACAAACAATGTATTTACCTTAATATCGTTCAAAAGTCATAATACATAAATATAATTTTGTGACCTCCAGCTAAACAAATTTCTTTTTTCTGACGGACACACGTCCAGATCGTCCGCTCATAGTAACCTCTCAAAACTGTGGCACCTCTCTCCCCACATCCACCACTGCTGGCGGCTCACCTCCAACTGCACAACGCTACACGCTGTTCACATCCAACAGCCCAACACTACAGTGGCGAATATTCCAACAATGAGTCCAACCAGCCACAGATTGCACACAGCGCAGTCAGCGATTTTCGTACAGAGCACTACGTGGCGTTACCAAAATAAAAACCTAAACAGCCTACTTATATTCTGAATCTATTCCAACTAAAGACGGTTCTTGCTGTAGCTCTAAGCCTTCACGAACAAGAAGGACGATGGCTTCAAATATGAGTAGCTTTTAACGGTTGCCGAGATTCTGAATAAATTATCAACTCATCATGTTTCCATGTGAGGAATAATTGTCATGAAGTTTGTGTTCTTTCGGAAAAAGTTTCAAGGAACTCGAAATAAAGCTGGAAAGGAAATTATTGATATATCAAAAGGTAGTTCTTTACTAAAGGAGCATGGTTCTGTCATCTGACAGCTTATTAATTCATAGTCGACTGTTTCTGTTGCGGCCGCCAAAGCGTTTACCACGTCACGAAGCGGTCCTGAGTAGTTTAATGGTGTTATAAAAGGTCTTACTATGTCTGAGAACGTCGTTAACACACCGTACTAGTCTTTACAGACTTCGTACTGAATGAAATGTTCAGTGTCTTCACTTGATAACATGGTGAGGAGAAATCTGTGGAATAGCCGTATCAGAAGAAGGCACAGGTTAAAGAGTAATCGGCTGTTGCATACAGGAAGGGTAAACACGGTAGAGGGCTACAAAAGTAGATTATGGTGAGAAGATTAGCCCGAGGTAGAAAAAAACGTGAGGGCAGCATCAAATAAATCGAAAGACTAATGATTTTAAATAAAGCAGCTCCAGGATAGCAAAATGAAGCACAAAACCTTCCACAAAGTCTCAGGAGTGAGATCACGGCATCCTGGTCCCAGAGGAGTAGCCCGTGTACAGGGATCGTTTTGCAGACTCTGCTTCCATTAATCTTCGTAATTATCCGCATTATTAATCGACTAAAACGGTCACTCAATCTGAGTTGCAGATTGTGTAACAGCTTCTAGGTGCAACCAAAATTTTATCATAAATTTTTCATATAATAATTATTACTAGTATCGTCTGCGTTCGAAATCCGATTGCTTACGACAGTGGACCTGATCTATGATAGCATATGTCGTGTATCTTACAGTGTCTGAAATTTTAGCCGCAGAACTGATCCGTGGTAAATGTTGCATTGAAACTAAGTGTATTTTTGAAATAATTCTTCGATCTGTTCGATCATTTGAAGAGAACCTTTGATACACTGTGTTGAAAAATAAATTTTGGCGGCAAATTAAATTTACCCTTATGACAACACAATGTGAATGTCATTGTATCGCTTAAAATAATTTCAGACGCGAGATTATTTGCATTACAAAACCTTCACTGTAAATTCATCAGACCGCAATTACAGTTGTGGCCAATTATTTGTAATTATATTCAGTGTGTGTTTAAATGTATCTTACAGAACGACAACAGAATTGTCGTTATCAACATCTGCAGTATTCTTGTTACTTTCTCTACGGAAAAATTGTGTCTCTCTGGCTCTTCGTCTTTCTGTCCGACCCGTTAGTGTCCTCCTTCGAGGCATTGCCTAAAATAAATATAGTTTCCTTATAATAAGGACGTTGTATCTACTTAAAACAAATATACCGAAAATTTGTGGTGATGACGGCAAACGAACACAGAGTTCCGTTTACTCTTAGACCAGAGTAAGTGAAAAAACGACACTAATAAACGACGTTCGTTGTCCCCGACGGTTTCGTTACTACGATTCGTTTTCCACGGTTGACAACATCAACGACGTAGCATTTTCGGCATTGTAGCTGTCCGGTATACGTGTGTTACTGCAAATGAACTATTGCAACATTTAAACATGAACGTCCCTAGAATGCAACTTCACGAAACGTTGTTACTTTCGTGTGTCGTTTCTGCCATAATACCTGAACGTTAGGCGTGGTAGAAGTTGGTAGCAATGTCAGAGACAAAGGAAAACTTTTCAGATGTGTGTACCTCCTTTTACCTCTCCTAATGACTATGTATACACATGAATTTTTCTTTTGTGCACATCTACGGCGAAGTTCCTTTGTCATTATATAAGTTTCATTGACGCCCTCGTATAATTAATTTTAAAAATCGGTATTTAAATTTTCGTTTCTCACGTATTAATGTTATGATAAATAAAACAGTTGCATTATGATTTTGAATGTCCACGTTGGTATTACATTCGCCAAGGACTGGACATTCGCCATACACACACCCTGCTATCGGATCTCCACATTGTGTACCGTGATTCGTCACTCCACACAACATTTTTCCACCGTTCAGTCGTCCAATGTTTACACTGCTCACACCAAACGAGGTGTAGTTTGGCATTTACCGGTTTTATGTGTGGTTTATGAGCAGCCGCTCGACCATGAAATCCAAGTTTTCTGACCTCCCGCCTAACTGCCACAGTACTTGCAGTGGATCCTGATGCAGTTTGGAATATGTGGATAGATGTCTACCTTTTACACATTACGACCCTCTTCAACTGTCGGCGGTCTCCGTCAGTCAACAGACGAGGTCTTCCTGTACGCTTTTGTGCTGTGCGTGTCCCTTCACGTATTCGCTTCACTATCACATGGGAAACAGTGGAGCTAAGGATGTCTAGGAGTGGTGAAATTTCGCGTACAGACTTATGACACAAGCGACACCCATCACCTGACCACGTTCGAAGTCCGTTGAGTTCGCGCAGCGCCCCGTTTTGCTTTCTCACGGTCTGTAATGACTACTGAGGTCGCTGTTATGGAATACCTGGCAGTAGGTGGCAGCACAATGCACCTAACACGAAAAAGTATGTTTTTGGGGGTGTCCAGATACTTTTGATCGAAAGGTGTACCTTGGTTCTCGAGAGAGTTGTAGAGGGTAAATAAAAGCTGTAGAGGATAGCAGAGATTTGAGTACATCCAACAAAAAAAATGGTTCAAATGGCTCTGAGCACTATGGGACTCAACATCTTAGGTCATACGTCCCCTAGAACTTAGAACTACTTAAAACTAACTAACCTAAGGACATCACCCACACCCATGCTCGAGGCAGGATTCGAACCTGCGACCGTAGCAGTCCCGCGGTTCCGGACTGCAGCGCCAGAACCGCACGGCCACCGCGGCCGGAATCCAACAAATAGCACAGGACTTAGAGAGCAAAAAATGGTTCAAATGGCTCTGAGCACTATGGGACTTAACATCTATGGTCATCAGTCCCCTAGAACTTAGAACTACTTAAACCTAACTAACCTAAGGACAGAACACAACACCCAGCCATCACGAGGCAGAGAAAATCCCTGACCCCGCCGGGAATCGAACCCGGGCGTGGGAAGCGAGAACGCTACCGCACGACCACGAGATGCGGGCACTTAGAGAGCAAATTCTAAGCTGAGATGAAATGATAGTTAAATCAAGAACCTAAGCTCTCGACAGGAGTTGAACGGGGACAGTTGAAAAAGTTGAAAATGTGTGCCCCGACAGGGACTCGGACCCGGGATCTCCCGCTTATATGGTAGACGCTTTATCCATATGAGCCACCGAGTGCACAGAGGGTAATGCGACTGCAGGGATTTATCCCTTGCACGCTCCCCGTGAGACCCACATTCCCAACTTAATGTCCACACACTACCTTCGTAGTGCCCCTGCCCAGTACACTCATTACTCGCGGCAGACAATCTGAGAGAGTCCCGTAAGAGTGTGGGCAATGCGTGTGCATCCGCACAGAAGAAAAAGGTCAATGGCCGGTTAGCGTTAACTTATCTGTTCTTTCGGACATGTCAGAAAGAAAAGATACCATCTCCATACTAAGCTGAGATGGTTGCCACAGGAGCGGAATCCGTGGCGGATCGCATTAAACCAATCAGAAGACTGATGACAAAAAAAAAAAAAAGGTTTTTGGGACAGAAAGTGATCATCATTAAAGGGGGCGGAGCGAGGGATGACTAATGCACGCTATTGGGTCGTCCGGAGCACTGAACTGGCATGGTCCCACAGGAGTTGCCATGGATCGGCGCTGCATGTCCAGCTGGCAGCTCGCGTGCTGACGTCAGAGGCCGCGAGCACGTGGGCGTCAAGGCCGCTCCGGTGCCGCCGCCGCCGCAGCCTCCGCCACTGTCGCCGCCGCCTTCTTGGGCAACGCCACCGCCACCGCCACCGGGCGCGCCCGCAGCACCCAGAAGAGACGGCAGTCCTTGCGCAACGCGGCCGACACCTTATGGCTGATCTCGCCGAGCGCGCTTACCTCCGCGTTTCCAAAGCGCTCACCCAGCTTACTGACAAGGGAACCTCCCCATCGCACCCCCCTCAGATTTAGTTATAAGTTGGCACAGTGGATAGGCCTTGAAAAACTGAACACAGATCAATCGAGAAAACAGGAAGAAGTTGTGTGGAACTATGAAAAAAATAAGCAACATATACAAACTGAGTAGTCCATGGGCAAGATAGGCAACATAAAGGAGAGTGTGAGCTGACGAGCGCCGTGGTCCCGTGGTTAGCGTGAGCAGCTGCGGAACGAGAGGTCCTTGGTTCAAATCTTCTCTCGGGTGAAAGTTTTAATTTTTTATTTTCAGATAATTATCAAAGTTCAGGCACTCACACATAATCAACTTCGCTCTCCAAAATTCCAGGACATGTTCAGATTTGCTTGGACATATACAGAATTTGACGGTCTACGCACGGAAACATTTGAAAACGTAAAAAACATATGTTTTGACAGAGCACAGGGAAAACTGTGCGACTCTGAAACTGTTGCATTCATTTGATGCAGTTTATGTGACAAACTCTTATGTTTTCATCACTTTTTTGGAGTGATTATCACATCCACAAGAAAACCTAAATCGGGCAAGGTAGAAGCATCTTTTTACCCATTCGCCAAGTGTGCAAGTTAGGTGGGTCGACAACATATTCCTGTCATGTGACGCACATGCCGTCACCAGTATCGTAAAGAATATATCAGACGTGTTTTCCTGTGGAGGAATCGGTTGACCTATGACCTTGCGATTAAATGTTCTCGGTTCCTATTGGAGAGGTACGTCCTTTCGTCTACTAATCGCACGGTTTTGCGGTGCGGTCGGAAAACACAGACACTAAACTTATTACAGTGAACAGAGACGTCAATGAATGAACGGACAGATCGTAACTTTGCGAAAATAAAGAAAGTAAAATTTTCACTCGAGGGAGGATTCGAACCAAGGACCTTTCGCTCCGCAGTTTCTGACTAACCACGAGACCACGGCGCTCATCAGCTATTATTGTCCTTTATGTTGCCTATCTTCCACATGGACTACTCAGTTTGTATATTTTGCTCATTTTTTCATAGTTCCACACAACTTCTTCCTGTTTTCTCGACTGATCTGTGTTCAGTTTTTCAAGACCTATCCACTGTGTCAATTTATAGCCAAATCTGAGGGGGGTGCGATGGGGAGGTTCCCCTGTGAGAAGGCAGTTATTGGAAGGTCGTGTGCACTGTCTGATAAAAAGTATCCGGATAGCCCTACCGAATGCGAAATCAACAACTAGCTGTCACAGACCGCCAGTATAAGAGGAGGCGCGGAGTATTCTGTTATCACTAGGGTAGCAGCTGTAGCAGAATGGAACGGTCAGGAAGCTTAATTACTTCGAAAGTGGACTTGTCACTGAATTTCGTCTGATTAACAAATCTGTCAGGGACATATGAACCCCTCTAAAGCTGGCTGTGTGCTTATGAAGTGGAAACGCGAAAGAACAACTTCAGCGAAAGCAAGGCCAGAATCACGGACAGGCACCGCCGAGCTCTGCGAGAGGTGTTGGTAAAATGTCGAATGAGGTGGGTGCAAGGAATCGCTCGTAACTGCTACCAAAAGCCTATCTAACACAAAATGAAAATGATCGTATGGCATTTTGGCCGGGAGGCCCCATTCGGGGGAGTTCGGCCGCCGTATTGCAAATCCTTTTTAGGTAACGCCACATCGGCGACTTGCAAGTCAGTGATGATGAAAATGAAGATGAGGGACACACAACAACCAGTCCCCTGCCGGGAATCTAACCCGGGCCTCCTGTGTGGTTGGCGGTAACGCTACCGCTACGCTACGGAGGCGGACTATCTAACACAATGATGGTGCGTAGGAAGGTACAAAGAATGGGTACAATAGTCAAGCTGCTCCTCATAAGCCACATACGAGACTTGCTCATAAAGCAATGCACCGCATTTTTTTTCTCAGCCGAAAACAATGCCACGGATGCGTTAGGTATGTACACTGCTGGCCACCATAAATGCAACACCCTGAAGGAAGCATCCGAATCAAGTGAAACTTACACCATGGGTTTGCAGCGATGAGATATGCAACTGATTAGAATTTCAGCGCAGACGCACATCACGCGCGCCTGTGGCGCCACCTCATAGCGCCATTTAAGGCTTGGCGATTTCGACGAGTGTACGTTCGGCACGTGTGTTTACCTTGTGGTTGTTTCACAAGACGATCAGTTATACCTCGTAGACAACAGCGAACATCTTTTGATCAAGTATCCGAGTTCGACAGAGGAAGGATAGTGGCTTACCGAGATTGTGGATTATCATACAGAGAAATCGCTAGTCGTGTTGGACGAAACCAAACAACTGTAATGCGGATATGTGACCGTTGGATGCAGGAGGGTACGACGGACCGACGTGGTCGATCGCATTCACCTCGGTGCACCACTGCACGTGCTGATAGGCAAATTGTGCGCATGGCAGTGACGGATCGCTCAGTGACATCTCGAACCATAGCACAGTACGTTGCGTCTGTAACGCATCATCCAGTGTCTGCGCGTACCATTCGACGCGGTTTACAGCAGAGTGGTCTGTCCGCAAGACGTCCATTGCTTCGTCTACCATTGACGCAGAACCACAGACGTCTCCGTCGCCAATGGTGTGATGACAGACGGATGTGGACGGCAGAATGGAATGACGTTGTCTTTACTGACGAGGCACGCTTCTGTCTGCAGCACCACGATGGTCGGATTCGAGTGTGGAGACACCATGGAGAGAGGATGCTGGACAGCTGCATTATGCACCGCCACACTGGTCTTGCACCGGGTATTATGGTATGGGGCGGTATTGGATATTACTCTCGCACGCCTCTAGTACGCATTGCCGGTACTTTAAATAGCCGGCGCTACATATCCGAGGTGCTGGAGCCAGTGGTCCTTCCTTACCTTCAGGGCTCGGCCACAGCCATATTTCAACAGGATAATGCGCGACCACACGTGGCACGCATTGTCCAAAGGTTCTTCGTCAATAACCAGATTGAATTGCTTCCCTGGCCGGCTCGCTTTCCGGATCTTTCGTCGATAGAAAACATGTGGTCCATGGTTGCTCAACGAGTTACCCAGATTACATCCCCAGCTGCCACACCAGATGGTCTTTGGCAACGTGTGGAAGCTGCTTGGGCTGCTGTACCCCAGGAACACATCCGACGTCTCTTTGACTCAATGCCGAGACGTGTGGCAGCGGTGATCTCCAACAATGGCGGCTACTCTAGCTACTGATTCTGGCAGGAACCACATGTCACAGACGTCTGTAAACGTAATCATTTGATACTTGGTCAACATGTTATCTACAAAATAAATTTTGTTGTGCTACCTCTTGTCTTTCTTGGTGTTGCATTTACGGTGGCCAGCAGTGTATTATCTGAAGTCTACTGAGTGAATGCTCAAAGTTTCCGTCACTTCCGACAGATTGCGTAGCTGTTGGACAGTTTCAAAGTGGCGTCTGTAGGTGATGTCCGTTACAAGCAACGTGCCGTCATTGAATTCCTCACTGCAGAGAAAGAAACGGTGGGGAATATCCACAAAACTTGTGCAAACTCTATGGAGCATCTGTTGTCGATACATACTGGGTACGGAGGGTGATGTCATCAGAAGGCGGTCCGGCGGAGCTGCATTATTGGCAGACGTCAGGGAGACAATCCACGGCTGTCACATCTGACTGACACACCTGGCTGCCTCGGACGTCCATTTGTTTGGGCCATTAAAAGATGCAATTCGTGGAAGACATTTTGAGGACGATGAGGAGGTGATTTATAAAGTGAAGCACTGGCTCCGCCATCAGGACAAGAATTGGTACCGACAGGGCATACTCGCCGTTGTTCGTACTGAATGAAGGCCATAGAACTGGATGGAGATTACGTGGAAAAATAGGTATGAATTGTTGAATAGAAACAATGTGGTTCATTACTTTCTGGACAACAACAGTCAGTACTAACTGACGCTCAAGGTGGTCTTAAGAGAGATGGCACTGAACAGTGGAGGACTGGAAACGCGTGATTTGGGGTGATGAATCACGCTGTACCCTAAAGCACTCCGATGGAAGCGTTTGGGTTTGGCGAATTCCCGAAAAATATTAGCTGCCATTATGTGTAGTGGCAACAGTGAAATACAAATGAGGTCATGTTACAGTACGGGCATGTCTCTCGTGCTCTGGTTGTGTAGAAAATACTAAATGTGAAAGGATATGAACACATTTTATAGCTGTACAGCATACAGCAGAAGAACAGTTCAGAGACAACGATCGTTTGTATCGGCATGACAATGTATCCATCTGTGAGGCAAAGGTTTATAAATATTAAGAGTCCCAATCTGAACCAAATGGAACACTTTTAATATGAATTAGAATGTTGATTTTGCTCCAGACCACAGTTTCCAACATCAGTTGGCTCTTGAGGAAGAATGGTAGGCCACTCCCCGCCACCCCTCCCCCTCCCTCCACACACAGAGAGTCAGACGCTTCATTGAAACTGTCCCCAGCAAAGACCAAGCCGTCATCTACATCTAAATCTACATGGATACTCTGTAAATCATATTTAAGTGACTGGCAGAGGGTTCATCGAACCACGTTCACAATTCTCTATTATTCAAATCTCGTATAGCGCGCGGGAAGAATGAACACCTATATCTTTCCGTACGACCTCTGATTTCCCTTATTTTATCTTGGTGATCGTTCCTCCCTATGTAAGTCGGTGTCAACAAAGTATTTTCACATTCGGAGGAGAAAGCTGGTGATTGGAATTTCGTGAGAAGTTTCCCTCGCAACGAAAAACGCCTTTCTTTTAATGATGTCCATCCCAAATCCTGTATAATTTCTGTGACACTCTATCCCATATTTCGCGATAATAACGTGCTGCCCTTCTTTCAACTTTTTCGATGTACTCAGTCAGTCATATCTGGTAAGGATCCCACACCGCGCAACAATATTCTAAAAGTGGACGGACAAGTGTATTGTAGGCAGTCTCGTTAGTAGGTCTGTTGAAATTTCTAAGTGTCCTGCCAATAAAACGCACTCTTTGGTTAGCCTTCCCCACAACATTTTCTGTGTGTTCCTTCAAATATAAATTGTTCGTAACTGTAATACCTAGGTATTTAGTTGAATTTATGGCTTTTAGATTAGAGTGATTTATCGTGTAATCGAAGTTTAACGCGTTCCTTTTAGCACTCATGTGTATGACCTCACACTTTTTGTTATTTAAGGTCAACTGCCACTGTTTGCACCATTCCGATATTTCTTCTAAATCGTTTTGCAGTTTGTTTTGATCTTCTGATAACATTACTAGTCGATAAACGACAGCGTCATGTGCAAACAACCGAAGACGGCTGCTCAGATTGTCTCCCAAATCGTTTATATGGATAAAGAACAGCAAAGAGCCTATAACACTACCTTGGGGAACGGCAGAAATCACTTCTGGTAGCCGGCCGAAGTGGCCGTGCGGTTAAAGGCGCTGCAGTCTGGAACCGCAAGACCGCTACGGTCGCAGGTTCGAATCCTGCCTCGGGCATGGATGTTTGTGATGTCCTTAGGTTAGTTAGGTTTAACTAGTTCTAAGTTCTAGGGGACTAATGACCTCAGCAGTTGAGTCCCATAGTGCTCAGAGCCATTTGAACCATTTGACCCACTTCTGGTTTACTCGATGACTTTCCGTCAATTACAACGAACTGTGCCCTCTCTGACAGGAAATCACAGATCCAGTCACATAACTGAGACGATATTCCATAAGCACGCAATTTCACTACGAGCCGCTTGTGTGGTACCGTGGAAATCCAGAAATACGGAATCGATCTGAAATTCCTTGTCAATAGCACTCAGCACTTCATGTGAATAAAGAGCTAGTTGTGTTTCACAGGAACGATGTTTTGTAAACCCATGTTGACTGTGTGTCAATAGACCGTTTTCTTCGAGGTAATTCATTATGTTCGGACACAATATATCTTCTAAAATCTTGGTACATATCGACGTTAACGATATGGGCCTATAATTTAGTGGATTACTCCTACTACCTTTCTTGAATATTGGTGTGACCTGTGCAAGTTCATAAAGGCGAAAGGTGTGTATCTGGCTTTTCTCTAACTGAGGAACCAATTACTCTGAAGGAGTTAATGCACACTGATCAGACCTGTGACGGCGCTTTGCGAGTAATGAAGCCAAGATGTAAGACTTGCCGAGCTGACGCAACGCCTGCTTGACGTACCCTTCGCGCCTGCCAGCCACCCTCTTTGTTTCTCGCTCACCGCCTCAGAGACACGTCGACCCGCTGTACAGCACTGTCCGCTGCCATTATGTAGGATGTCTCAGACTGGGTTTTCGGAAGCTCGAACATACAGAAGTACCATCACTCTTACGGCTCCATAAGAACGATGTACACCCTCCTTTCACTATCTCCACAGTAATTTTTTTTTAATGTGTGTACTTTAGATGCTGCAGGAACTCTTGAAGACTGTCCAGATCATTCAGCCAAACTCTGAGAGTATCATCAACGCCGCCAAAATAGTTTTGGGTAGTAAACATGCTGAGTCCCATAGAAAGGTCGACCACCAAGAGAGATAAAGGACTTCCCAAGGCGACACCGTCAGTTTGTTAATTATCAACGCCAAAGCTGTTGCGGATGAGATGTAGCAATTTCACCAGAGCCACTTTTGCAAAAAAGGAGACAACATCTTGGCCACGATTGTCAGCGAGTACTTATCGCTAATATGACGGACAGTGCGGCTCTCCAGTGTCCGCGGGATTCTGGGTATTCTCCAGCCTAATGTAAAAGATTGGGTTCCCCTAATCCGTGGTCTAGGGGTAGCGTCTTTGATCAGCAATCAAAACGTCCTCGGTCCTATATTCGAACCCCACCACTGCTTATATTTCGAATAGAAACCAACAGCAATGGCGGTCGAAGACTTACGTCATAAGAAGTCACCCTCATTCAGTCAACAGCCCTATCAAAGAGGGCGGAGGAGCCGACAGGACAGGGATTTAGGGCACTCTCTTGCCCTTGGGGTGACAAACTCACTACAAGTACTATGACAGTTACGCGGGAGGTGAGAAAACATGGGTTTTAAATGGTCGTGCGGCTGGTCATAAGCCACACATCACTCTGGTAAATGCCAAACGACGCCTCGCTTGGTGTAAGAAGCATAAACATTGGACGATTGAACAGTGGAAAAACGTTGTGTGGAGTGACGAATCACTGTACACAATTTGGCATCCGAAGGCAGGGGTGCGTATGGCGAATGCCCGATGGACGTCATCTGCCAGCATGTGTAGTGCCAACAATAAAATTCGGAGGCGGTGTGGCCGTGTTTTTCATGGAGGGGTCTTGCACCCCTTGTTGTTTTGCGAAGACTATCACAGTACAGGCCTACATTGATGTTTTAAGCACCTTCTTGCTTCCCACTGTTGAACAGCGATTCGGGGTTGGCGATTGCATCTTTCAACACGATAATGCACGGCCTGTGGCGGAGTGGTTACACTACAAGAACATTCCTGTAATGGACTGGCCTGCACAGAGTCCTGACCTGAATCCTACAGTACATTTTTGGGATGTTTTGGAACGCGGACTTCGTACCAGGCCTCACCGACCGACACTGATACCTCTCCTCAGTGCAGCACTCCGTGAAGAATCGGCTTCCATTCCCCAAGAAACCTCCGAGCACCTCATTGAACGTATGCCTGCGAGAGTAGAAGCTGTCATCAAGGCTAAGGATGGGCCAACACCATATTGAATTCCAGCATTACCAATGGAGGACGCCACGAACTTGTAAATCATTTCTAGCAACGTGTTCGGATACTTCTGATCACATAGTGTATGCGACTCGTCGTAATCGTACCAGTAGAATAAAACCAGCAGCGTCAACTGAAAGCTTTTCTTGCCTTTTCATTTTTTTTTCGTTTGGCAGTAGCTACTGCGTGGGCGGTTGTTGTTGAGAGTCTTGGCAGAGATATAGCAGACAACAAATGTGTATACGTTTACTAGATGACGCTGCACTGTTTTTGCCAAGGGTGAAGGTGACGACATTGTACATCAGTTGTCCAGTGCATCGTTCACGTTGTTTATGAACAGAACAATACTAAACGAAGATGATTTTGTTTCTTTCTTATTTATGAAAGTGAGTGATCACTTCAAACACACTTACGAAGTCTTGGACCTGCAACCCTGGAATACAAGCGACCAAAAAGACCACGGGAGTTGTGGATCTATGTACAGGTTGAAAGTTGTTGTACGGTATGAAATGAAATTGTCATACCTTCTGAACGGTTTGCTTTAGGACGTACGAACTGCCTGGTTGGCCGCGGGGCTTGATGCATATTAGTATGGTTTGGTTTAGCGACGAAGCCAACTTTGATTTGAACAGGTTCGTCAATAAGCAAAATTGACGCATTTGGGGGACTGAGAATCGGCACTTCGCGATCGAGAAGTCTCTTCGCCCTCAACGGGTGACTGTGTGGTGTGCAATGTCCAGTCACGGAATAATCGGTGCCATATTCGTTGATGGGACAGTGACTACCGAACGGTACGTGAAGATTTTGGAAGATGATATCATCGCCATTATCCAAAGTGACCCTGATTTCGACAAAATGTTGTTCATGCAAGACGGAGCTTGACTGCATCGAAGCCGGACAGTGTTTGATGTCCTGGAGGAGCACTTTGAGGACCGCATTCTGGCTCTGGGGCACCCAGAGGCCACTGGCATGGGCCTCGATTGGCCGCCAGATTCTCCGTATCGGAACACATGAGACTCCTTTTCCTGGGGCTATATTAAAAACAAGATCTACAGCTATATCCCCAAGACCATTGCTGAGCTGAAAACAGCCATTCAGGAGGTCATCGTCAGAATCGATTTTCCGACAATTCAAGGAGTCATGCAGAATTTCGCTATTCGTATGCGCCACATCATCGCCAATGACGGAAAGCAAATTGAACTTCTCATAACCTAAATCCGGATATCTGTAGTGACTTTTACATGTTTAATATAATGGTGCACGCCGTAGTTTGTAGGTAATTTACGTTTTTTTTATATAGTTCAATAATTGTCACCCTCTATCTACGTTACTATTGGGGTCTCGACTTAATGCCAATTAAACTGAAGAATAAGTGAATCTCAACTCAATCACAATTTTTGGTAACATTAGTTAGAATTAGATGTTGTTGATTTTTAATGATGAGCAACCGTGTACTGTAATTAATTTGAACTTTAATTTCTACTTATAACTAGTAATGCTGTTTCTCAGTAGAAACCAACAGAAAAGTAAAAACCTGAGTCTCGTGTTAGACTGTAAGCTGGCTCGTAAACGTACACTACTGGTCATTAAAATTGCTAAACCAAGAAGAAATACAGATGATAAACGGGTTTTCACTGGACAAATATATTATACTATAACTAACATGTGATTACATTTTCATGCAATTTGGGTGCATGCATCCTGAAAAATCAGTACCCAAAACAACCACCTCTGGCCGTAATAACGGCCTTGGTACGCCTAGGCATTGAGTCGAACAGAGCTTGCATGGCGTGTACAGGTACAGCTGTCCATGCAGCTTCAACACGATAACACAGTTCGTCACGATTAGTGACTGGCGTATTGTGACGAGCCGGTTGCTCGGCCACCACTTAACAGACGTTTTCAATTGGTGAGAGATCTGGAGAATGTGCTGGTCAGGGCAGCAGTCGAACATTTTATGTATCCAGAAAGGTCCGTACAGGACCTGCAACATGCAGTCGTGCATTACCTGCTGAAATGTAGGGTTTTGCAGGGATCGAATGAAGGGTAGAGCCACGGGTCGTAACACATTTTAAATGTAGCGTCCACTGTTCAAAGTGCCGTCAATGCGAACAAGAGGTGACCGAGACGTGTAACCAATGGCACCCCATACCATCACGCCGGGTGATTCGTCAGTATGGCGATGACGAATACACGCTTCCAATGTGCGTTCACCGCGATGTCGCCAAACACGGATGCGACCATCATGATGCTGTAAACACAACCTGCATTCATCCGAAAAAATGTCGTGCACCCAGGTTCGTCGCTGAGTACACCATCGCAGGCACTCCTGTCTGTGATGCAGCGTCAAGGTTAACCGCAGCCATGGTCTCCGAGCTGATAGTCCATGCTACTGCAAACGTCGTCGAACTGTTCGTGCAGATGGTTGTTGCCTTGCAAACGTCCCCATTTGTTGACTCAGGGATCGAGACGTGGCTGCACGATCCGTTACAGCCATGCGGATAAGATGCCTGTCATCTCGGCTGCTAGTGATACGAGGCCGTTGGAATCCAACACGGCGTTCCGTATTGCCCTCCTGAACCCACCTGCTAACAGTCATTGGATCTCGAACAGCCCGAGCAGCAATGTCGCGATACGGTAAACCACAATCGCGATAGGCCACAATCCGACCTTTATCAAAGTCGGAAACGCCATGGTGCGCATTTCTCCTCCTTACACGAGGCATCACAACAACGTTTCACCAGCCAACGCCGGTCAACTGCTGTTTGTGTATGAGATATCGGTTGGAAACTTTCCACATGTCAGCACGTTGTATGTGTGGCCAGCGGCGCCAACCTTGTGTGAATGCTCTGAAGATCTGTAGCGCATCTTCGTGGTGTAGCAATTTTAATGGCCAGTAGTGTATTTGTCACTCGGAGAGGACGTGCTTTGACAACGGAGCCTTCTTTGTGACTTACTGTTTTTCCCCATGCGTACACGCACAGTACACTACGCGCCGGACGGTTCGTCGACCGGGGAACCGGCGCGAGAAAGCGCTGAGGTCGCGGGAAGCAGAGCCCAGCAGAGGAGAGAGAAAGCCAGGAGGGGCCAGTTGCCCCGGCTGCGTGACACGGCGGGACTCCGGTCCCAGCACGTGCTCCCAGCAGAACCAATCGGCCGCTTACCGCCGCCAAGGTGATTCGGTCCTCTCAGTTTCACCTGTTGCTGTGTGACCTTCCTGGTGGGAGGACCACGGGTTTACTACGGTCGCGCCGAGGGAAGAGAGGCACGGGGGGACGAAAGGCTGCTGCCCGCGTGCTCGGTACAAGTTGCCAGGTCCGAGAGGCGAACGTCAGCCGTCTCATCGAAGCGGTCCTCACACGGTCAATATCATTGTACCGGGTGATCAAAAAGTCAGTATAAATTTGAAAACTAAATAATTCACGGAATAGTGTAGATAGAGAGGTACAAATTGACACACATGCTTGGAATGACATGGCCTTTTTTATTAGAACCAAAAAAATACAAACGTTCAGAAAATGTCCGACAGATGGCACTTCATCTGATCAGAGTGATTTCAGGTGCGCCGCAGGGGAGTGTTATAGGACCGTTGCTATTCACAATATACATAAATGACCTTGAGGATGACATCGGAAGTTCACTGAGGCTCATTGCAGATTATACTGTGGTGTATCGAGAGGTTGTAACAAAGGAAAATAGTACTGAAATGCAGGAGGATCTGCAGCGAATTGACGCATGGTGCAGGGAATGGCAATTGAATCTCAATGTAGACAAGTGTAATGTGCTCCGAATACATAGAAAGATAGATCCCTTATCACTTAGCTACAAAATAGCAGGTCAGCAACTGGAAGCAGTTAATTCCGTAAATTATCTGGGAGTACGCAGTAGGAGTGATTTAAAATGGAATGATCACATAAAGTTGATCGTTGGTAAAGCAGATGCCAGACTGAGATTCACTGGAAGAATCCTAAGGAAATGCAATCCGAAAACAAAGGAAGTAGGTTACAGTACGCTTGTTCGCCCACTGCTTGAATACTGCTCAGCAGTGTGGGATCCGTACCAAATAGGGTTGATGGAAGAGATAGAGAAGATCCAACGGAGAGCAGCGCGCCTCGTTACAGGATCATTTAGTAATCGCGAAAGCGTTACGGAGATGATAGATAAACTCCAGTGGAAGACTCTGCAGGAGAGACGCTCAGTAGCTCGGTACGGGCTTTTGTTAAAGTTTCTTGAACCTACCTTCACCGAAGAGTCAAGCAGTATATTGCTCCCTCCTACGTATATCTCGCGAAGAGACCATGAGGAAAAAATCAGAGATATTAGATTCCACACAGAAGCATACCGACAATCCTCTTCACGAACAATACGAGACTGGAACAGAAGGGAGAACCGATAGAGGTACTCAAGGTACCCTCCGCTACACACCGTGGCTTGCGGAGTATGGATGTAGATGTAGACGTAGATGTAGAATAGCAATAATTAGCATAACAAAGTAAGACAAAGCAAAGATTATGTTCTTTACAGGAAATGCTCAATATGTCCACCATCATTCCTCAGCAACAGATGTAATCCAGGAATAATGTTGTGAACAGCACTGTAAAGCATGTCCGGAGTTATGGTGAGGCATTAGCGTCGGATGTTGTCTTTCAGCATCCCTAGAGATGTCGGTCGATCACGATACACTTGCGACTTCAGGTAACCCCAAAGGCAATAATCGCACTGACTGAGGTCTGAGGACCTGGGAGACCAAGCATAAAGAAAGTGACGGCTGAGCACACAATCATCACCAAACGTCGCGCGCAAGAGATCTTTCACGCGTCTAGCAATATTTTTTTTTTTTGTTCTAATAAAACCCCACGTCATTCCAAGCATGTGTGTCAATTTTTACCTCTCTATCTACATTATTCCGTGGTTTATTGAGTTTTCAAATTTATACTTACTTTTTGGTCACCCGGCACAATTAGACTGCAATGTTACTGAAGTTCTTCCTAGACTGCTCAAGACGCTGCTTCTGTGGGAATTGCTCTCACTTGTTTCAAGCAAAAACAAACAGAAGCTAGATGAGAAACTGGTGTAAGGAGGGACAAAAATTCACTAACGAGTACTTATTTACGAAATTGAGATTGAACAAGACAAATGATAGATTTTTTTACGCGCTGATGACCCAACTTTGGTACATTACTGGCAATATTTGCCGCTATGTTTAATCTTGAAGAATTAAAGAAAATCTTCCCTTTTAAAAGTAGCGTACTACTCTCTGTACTTGGTGAGCAACAACGTATAACAATCATTCGTAATTTTCCGGGTTTTGTATTTATCTGCCTTAACATCCCATAATGTCCATAAAAATTTATACGTTTCGATGCATTCAAATGTGAGATACCCTTCTTCTTGTTTTGAACCCATTTTAAAAGATAGCCCAACAGTGAACGCAAGGAAACCAAGAGATTGTAGTTTTAAAAACGAAATGAGCGCAATATCTGTTTACAAAGTGAAAAATCGGAAGGTTTGGCTACTGTACGCTAACGGAATCGAGTTAAATGAGACAAACAGAAATACAGATAAACTGGCTGCATTTATTTTTAGAGGGACGCCTAACCAGGATCAATTGTGGGGCGATAGTTTGGTTCTGAGGTTCAAGTCAAGTCTGTAGTTAATAAGTCATTTATTTGCTCTAAGATCTCGACACGTACACATTAAAATGATAAAGAATAAGTTTCGAACGGAATGAACACAAAGTGTCGTAAAACTGCCTGAGAACCTGTTCCAACATAACGAGCACAAAGACCCCTAAAACACTGAAACACAAAGCTCTCTATGAACCTCAGTTTAATCAACAATGTCCCGCTGACGCTATTCGAGAGGACCTGATTTACGTGGAAGACTGCTTGGGGAACGTTACAAGCTCTCCTATCTGTGCAGCTCACAAATGCAAAGCAAAAGCGTCCAAGACCCACGAATACGGTTGGCATGGCAGTACAAGTTGCGTAACAAATCCCGCAAGTTGTGAGTTGTTCAGAAAGTGCATAGCGCTAATGTACAGGGTGTTCCAAAAATGACCGGTATATTTGAAACGGCAATAAAAACTAAACGAGCAGCGATAGAAATACACCGTTTGTTGCAATATGCTTGGGACAACAGTACATTTTCAGGCAGACAAACTTTCGAAATTACAGTAGTTACAATTTTCAACAACAGATGGCGCTGCGGTCTGGGAAACTCTATAGGACGATATTTTCCACATATCCACCATGCGTAGCAATAATATGGCGTAGTCTCTGAATGAAATTACCCGAAACCTTTGACAACGTGTCTGGCGGAATGGCTTCACATGCAGATGAGATGTACTGCTTCAGCTGTTCAATTGTTTCTGGATTCTGGCGGTACACCTGGTCTTTCAAGTGTCCCCACAGAAAGAAGTCACAGGGGTTCACGTCTGGCGAATAGGGAGGCCAATCCACGCCGCCTCCTGTATGTTTCGGATAGCCCAAAGCAATCACACGATCATCGAAATATTCATTCAGGAAATTAAAGACGTCGGCCGTGCGATGTGGCCGGGCACCATCTTGCATAAACCACGAGGTGTTCGCAGTGTCGTCTAAGGCAGTTTGTACCGCCACAAATTCACGAAGAATGTCAAGATAGCGTGATGCAGTAATCATTTCGGATCTGAAAAATGGGCCAATGATTCCTTTGGAAGAAATGGCGGCCCAGACCAGTACTTCTTGAGGATGCAGGGACGATGGGACTGCAACATGGGGCTTTTCGGTTCCCCATATGCGCCAGTTCTGTTTATTGACGAAGCCGTCCAGGTAAAAATAAGCTTCGTCAGTAAACCAAATGCTGCCCACATGCATATCACCGTCATCAATCCTGTGCACTATATCGTTAGCGAATGTCTCTCGTGCAGCAATGGTAGCGGCGCTGAGGGGTTGCCGCGTTTGAACTTTGTATGGATAGAGGTGTAAACTCTGGCGCATGAGACGATACGTGGACGTTGGCGTCATTTGGACCGCAGCTGCAACACGGCGAACGGAAACCCGAGGCCGCTGTTGGATCACCTGCTGCACTAGCTGCGCGTTGCCCTTTGTGGTTGCCGTACGCGGTCGCCCTACCTTTCCAGCACGTTCATCCGTCACGTTCCCAGTCCGTTGAAATTTTTCAAACAGATCCTTTATTGTATCGCTTTTCGGTCCTTTGGTTACATTAAACCTCCGTTGAAAACTTCGTCTTGTTGCAACAACACTGTGTTCTAGGCGGTGGAATTCCAACACCAGAAAAATCCTCTGTTCTAAGGAATAAACCATGTTGTCTACAGCACACTTGCACGTTGTGAACAGCACACGCTTACAGCAGAAAGACGACGTACAGAATGGCGCACCCACAGACTGCGTTGTCGTCTATATCTTTCACATCACTTGCAGCGCCATCTGTTGTTGAAAATTGTAACTACTGTAATTTCGAAAGTTTGTCCGCCTGAAAATGTACTGTTGTCCCAAGCATATTGCAACAAACGGTGTATTTCTATCGCTGCTCGTTTAGTTTTTATTGCCGTTTCAAATATACCGGTCATTTTTGAAACACCCTGTAGTTGCGACACTCACTTCAAGCTCAGCGAACGTACGCCAGACCGCGGTTATCACCACCGGATAAAGATTACGTAATAGGCAACAGCAAGCAAGTGGCCCACTCGGCGCCAGGAACAGAAGTCTCTCTCCCTCTATAACAGAACCGCAATAGTCCGAAATCACGAACCTCTAAACCTAACACTAACGTTTTTGAGATCTTCTCGTGCAAGGGATAACTCAGTACTGCTGCTAACGTACCCTCTGAAATGTTGCTTTATTTACCAGAATACGGGGGATCCCTGACGAAATTACCTACACTTGGCTTTCAGAACGCATCTTAAAACGCACCCTGGCAGAGCAGAGCAGACTGTTCTTGGAATTTGCGTACAGGGATGTGAATTCGTAACGCTCAGTAATACACTAGGGACACGCAGCGGCTTAACGGCTGACGGTCTTCAAAGGAGAAAACCACATTTAGTTGGCAAAGTTCGTAGCAGGATCTTACTGCAACCAACTTCCGCAAACTGCAGTGCACTGGGGAACCATGTCGATTCTGTCAGTGCTCTGCGACTAACGTCCTGTGGCCAGACCAGGTAACAAATGTACCAGCACACATCTGAATTGTTTCGGTGTTTTCCTTTAATCCCACCTGGTGGGGATCCTAAACACTCGCGCAGTACTCAAGAATGGGTTGCACTAGTGTTATGTAAGCATTAAATTTCACTTTGTAACATTACACTAACAAGGGAACCTCCCCATCGCAACCCCCTCAGATTTAGGTACAAGTTGGCACAGGGATAGGCCTTGAAAAACTGAACACAGATCAATCGAGAAAACAGGAAGAAGTTGTGTGGAACTATGAAAAAAAAAAAGCAAAATATACAAACTGAGTAGTCCATGCGCAACGTAGGCAACATCAAGGAGAGTGTGAGCTTACGAGCGCAGTGGTGCCGTGGTTAGCGTGAGCAGCTGCGGAACGGAAGGTCCTTGGTTCAAGTCTTTTCTCGAGTGAAATGTTTAATTTTTTATTTTCAGACAATTATCAAAGTTCAGGCACTCACACATAATGAACTTCGCTCTCCAAAATTCCAGGACATGTTCAGATTTGCTTGGGCATAGGCAGTATTTGACGGTCTACACACGGAAACATTTGAAAACGTAAAAAACATATGTTTTGACAGAGCACAGGGAAAACTGTGCGACTATGAAACTGTTGCATTCATTTGTTGCAGTTTATGTGACAAACTCTTATGTTTTCATCACTTTTTTGGGAGTGATTATCACATCCACAAGAAAACCTAAATCGGGCAAGGTAGAAGAATCTTTTGCCCATTCGCCAAGTGTGCAAGTTAGGTGGGTCCACAACATACTCCTGTCATGTGACGCACATAACGTCACCAGTGTCGTATAGTAACTGTGTACAAGAGATTGAAAAAATGTTAAATTATACTGTGTTTTCCTGTGGAGGAATCGGTTGACCTATGACCTTCCGATCAAATGTTTTCGGTTCCTATTGGAAAGGCGCGTCCTTTTGTCTACTATTTGAGCGGTTTTGCGGTGCGGTCGTAAAATACAGACACTAAACTTATTACAGTGAACAGAGACGTCAATGAATGAACGGACAGATCGTAACTTTGCGAAAATAAAGAAAGTAAAATTTTCACTCGAGGGAGACTTGAACCAAGGACCTCTCGTTCCGCCGCTTCTCACTCAAACCACAGGACCACGGCGCTTGTCAGCTCTCTATGTCCTTGATGTTGCATATCTTTCACATGGACTACTCAGTTTGTGTATTTTGCTTATTTTTTCATAGTTCCACACAACTTCTTCTTGTTTTCTCGATTGATCTGTGTTCAGTTTTTCAAGGCCTATCCATTGTGTCAATTTATAACTAAATCTGAGGGGGGTGCGATGGGGAGGTTCCCTTGTAAGCAGATTCAGAGGGATGTAGGTTGCAGTAGTTATTCAGAGATGAAGAAGCTTGCACAGGATAGAGTAGCATGGAGAGCTGCATCAAACCAGTCTCAGGACGGAAGACCACAACAACAACAACAACAACAACATTACGCCTAGATATTTAATCAACGTGAGTGAAGCAGTAAGCCACTAATACTATATTCCGAAACCACACGATTATTTTCGCTATTCGTTTGGGTGAAGTTACGTTTCCCCACATTTAGAGCAAGCCGCCATTCGTCACACCAAACACAAGTTCTATTCAAGTCATCTTGTGTTGTGCTACAGTCACTGCAGCGTCATCAGATGTCCGTCAGATTGTTTATGTATAGAGGGTCCTATAACACTTCTTTGAGGCATTCCTGACGTGGACTTGCCAAGGACAAGATACTGCATGCTATTACTTGAACTCTTTCATCCATTCACACATCAGAGAACCCGCCCCATTAATAATGTGCAGTGCGGCACTGTGTCAAAAGCTTTAAGGAAATCTAGAAATATGGGGTCTAGGGATAAGAAATCTGCCCCTTGAACTACATCCATGCCGGCCGGAGTGGCCATGCGGTTCTAGGCGCTACAGGCTGGAGCCGAGTGACCGCTATAGTCGCAGGTTCGAATCCTGCCTCGGGTATGGATGTGTGTGCTGTCCTTAGGTTAGTTGGGTTTAGTTAGTTCTAATTTCTAGGCGACTGTTGGCCTCAGAAGTTACGTCGCATAGTGCTCGGAGCCATTTGAACCATTTGAACCTACATCCATGGTTCGCCCGGACTTCACGGCAACCCGGCCCCACGGCGCGTGGTCCGTCCATGGCGGGACCTCGCGGACATCGCGACTGACGGCTTCCCAGCCGCCGGTGCAGCAGGCGTCGGCAGCTTACCTCACGGCGACGAGTTCATCTCAACCACAGGCCACCCTGGCTTCAGCGGAGCACTGGTGGCCTGAGGCTCCCGAGAGCAACCAGCGGCGCGAGTCGCGCACATTGTCGGGGAATCTAGATAGCAGCAGCCAGGCGGAGGGATCCACAGGGCTGGGCAACGACGACGAGGGAGAAATGTAAAGAAAGATCAATAAATAATTGTAAAACTACACGCACTCTCAGTCTTTGGCGCAGCCACTGTGTCTGCTGCTAACAGGTAGTGCAGAGGTCGTAACACCCCTTTCCTCTGAATACTGGAAACTTTTCTAATTAATAGTGGCAACGAAATAGCAGGAGTAATGAAAATGGGCATAAACTACATTTGCTCATGTGAATGTCTAGAAAGACTGCACAGCGTCTAGAATGCCTCAGTGTCAACTTGTGTTAAAGAGGTAACGATTACGCACAGTGCCGTAACGCAAATGCAGGTGGTGGTGTCGTGGACGCAGATGGGATACGCTTGTGCCGGCGGCTTTGCTGACCTGTCAGCGGCACCGAGATCATTATGCGCTCCGCGGTCCCCTCTGGGAGCGGCCTGCCGCTAGCCCGCCGGTGCGTTATGTGGAACAGCGCGGCTGCCCACTGTGTCAAGGACCGGCAGCCGGCTTTCTCCGCTGCTGCCGCTCCTCCGGAAGACTGCCCATGTCACAGGACTTCCTAACCGTCACATCAAGTCACCAAAACACTGCTGCGATCAGTCCACAAGGAAATATTTTCATGTAAGTCGCTGAAGTTAAAATCTTCTGGGTTATTAGGCCGTGTCATGTTTCTTCTAAAATGTTCGACGTTTCGACCCCTCTGGTGGGATCTTCCTCAGGATCTTTTGGTGTCCACTACTGCTAGATCACTGTAGTCTACTCAGCAGGGCTTCCCAACGTGTGGTCCGCGGACACCTTAGGGGTCCGCCGGCTCTTTCTATGGGGTTCGCGGCCACCTTTCACCAAATCGTGTAAAATAATGAGTAAAATTATTGAATGAAAATTTGAAAACTAAATTCATCACTATTTTTATTTTTCGTGTGGAGAACATGTGTACTTTTACTATCCCCAAGCAGCCTTTGCGGTTTCTAAGTGAGAACGTATACACAGTTTAGTGCCGGAGAATGCGGCTTCTCTGATCGACGGGGGTCATTTGTGCGCCGGCTCACGGCGCTTTTTTTTTTTTTAGATGCGCTGAAACCTTTTACGCATGCTCGGAGCGAGCTTTGTCGACCAATCACAGCGCTCGCTAGCACGTATGCGGCCCCAGGCATCATTAAATGTTAAACTTGCTTTGTCAGTGCACTACCTATTTCATAAGTCGATTTTTGACCAGTTCATTACTTCTAACATGGATCGGTGGCTGAAGTCAAGATCACTGAAGAAGGGTGCAGTTTCTCCATCGCCTTCACAACAAGGGAAGTTTCCAGTTGAAATGAATGAGGAGGGAGGACCAAAGGAAGACTTTACATAGATTTGAACATTTTTCTTCGAATTTCACGAAAAACCACACACACACACACACACACACACACACACACACACACACACACACACACGACTGTTACGAAATATGCATGCTCCTTACACAACAGTAGCCAAACAGTGGAAGTGAACAGACCATAAGCGGCAGCTTGTCAACAGCGAACAGTTTGGGAACATGGCACTTGCATTAAGAAGCTTTCAGTTCCCATGGCTTTCGCTCTGAAATTTAAAGTTACTGTGCTCTTGACTGACTAGCGGTCCGCCATGAATTTTCGACTGAAGAAGGGGCCCGCCAGATGAAAAGGTTGGGAAGCCCTGCATTGGCTCCTTACTTAGCTTGCATTTATCGCGAATTTCTTGCCCTACGTAAAGTCCCGAGCGACTGGAAAAAAGCGCAGGTGATGCCTGTATATAAGAACGGTAGAAGGACGGATCCTCAAAATTACAGACCAATATCGGTTTGTTGCAGGATTCTCGAACATATTCTCAGTTCGAATATAATGAATTTCCTTGAGACAGAGAAGATGCTGTCCATGCATCAGCACGGCTTTAGAAAGCATCCCTCCTGCTAAACGCAATTCGCCCTTTTTTCACATGATATCTTGCGAACCATGGATGTAGGGTATCAGACGGATGCCATATTCCTAGACTTCCGGAAAGCGTTTGACTCGGTGCCCCACTGCAGACTCCTGACTAAGGTACGAGCGTATGGGTTTGGTTCCCAAGTATGTGAGTGGCTCGAAGACTTCTTAAGTAATAGAACCCAGTACGTTGTCCTCGATGGTGAGTGTTCATCGGAGGTGAGGGTATTATCTGGAGTGCCCCAGGGAAGTGTGGTAGGTCTGCTGTTGTTTTCTATCTACATAAATGATCTTTTGGATAGGGTGGATAGCAATGTGCCGCTGTTTGCTGATGATGCTTTGGTGTACTTGAAGGTGTCGTCGTCGAGTGACTGTAGGAGGATACAAATTGACTTCGACAAGATTTGTGATTGGTGTAAAGAATGGCAGCTAACTCTAAATATAGATAAATGTAAATTAATGCAGATGAATAGGAAAAAGAATCCCGTAATGTTTGAATACTCCATTAGTAGTGTAGCGCTTGACACAGTCACGTCGATTAAATATTTGGGCGTACCATTGCAGAGCGATATGAAGTGGGACAATCGTGTAATGGCAGTTGTGGGGAAGGCGGATAGTCGTCTTCGGTTCATTTGTAGAATTTTGGGAAGATGTGTTTCATCTGTAAAGGAGACCGCTTATAAAACATTAATACGTCCTATTCTCGACTACTGCTCGAGCGTTTGGGGTCCCTATCAGGTCGGATTGAGAGAGGACATAGAAGCAATTCAGAGGCGGGCTGCTAGATTTGTTACTGTTAGGTTTGATCATCACGCGAGTGTTACGGAAATGCTTCAGGAACTCGGGTGGGAGTGTCTACAGGAAAGGAGGCGTTCTTTTCGTGAATCGCTACTGAGGAAATTTAGAGAACCAGCATTTGAGGCTGACTGCAGTACAATTTTACTGCAGCCAACTTATATTTCGCGGAAAGAGGATAAAGATAAGATAAGAGAGATTAGGGCTTGTACAGAGGCATACAGGCAGTCATTTTTCCCTCGTTCTGGTTCAAATGGCTCTGAGCACTATGGGACTCAACTGCTGAGGTCATTAGTCCCCTAGAACTTAGAACTACTTAAACCTAACTAACCTAAGGACATCACAAACATCCGTGCCCGAGGCGGGATTCGAACCTGCGACCGTAGCGGTCTTGCGGTTCCAGACTGGAGCGCCTTTAACCGCACGGCCACTTCGGCCGGCCCCTCGTTCTGTTTCGGAGTGGAACAGGGAGAGAAGATGCTAGTTGTGGCACGAGGTACCCTCCGCCACGCACCGTATGGTGGATTGCGAAGTATGTATGTAGATATAGATGTAGAACACTGTCAGAGACGAGTGTCGCGTCCACTAATAAAGGGGGGATTTTCTGGCGTTCGTGCTGGAGAAGTGAAAGTACTGGTTAAAATTCATATGGCTACCATTGGTGAGCCACAGTCATAGGCTAATAGAGAAGGGGCGTTGGTAGCTCATCTCCTGTGGATACCATTGGCGATCATCGTCATTGGATAGAAAGGCACTATTCCAACACTTACGCTGGAGAAGGGTTATTGGTTGAAATGCCTGCTACCGCTATTGGTTGGTCGTCATCAGTGGCTAGACTCGAACCGACAGATCAAGAGAGGGGGAATGTTTACCCAAAATATTGTTGTCCGCCGAGGTGACTTGCAGCGCGTTGTTTATGCCGCTCGCACACCGCGGCCGCTCATTTACTTTCTTGATGGCGGGGAGCCACGATGCCGGAAGCCTATAGCCGTCCTCTGTAATGAAATTAGATGCATTTTTAGAAATTTCAATCGCTTCTCGGACCTTTCTTCTGTAAATGTTTGTTTCTTTAGCCAGCTCACGTACGTTATTAAAATCGATGTCAGAGCCACATTTCTCGTGACGTTCTGCTACTGCCGATGTTGCACTTTGTTTTAGCCGAATGTGCCGTTCGTGTTCCTTAATGCGTTGTTTAACAGTTCTTCCCGTTTCGCCTATATACACTTTGCCGCAGCCGCATGACACTTGATAGACGCCTGCATTGTGCAGATAATCAGGTGCATCGGTTTTCCGTCGGAAAAAGTCTTTTATTTTGTTTTGACTAAAGAAAGATGTCTGAATACCATTTTTCTTTAAAATTCTGTTTATGCGGTCAGTGATCCCAGAAACAAACGGTAACCTGACGGAGTGAGAAGGCGGTTCCTCGTCATTCTTATTAGCGGTATAAATATTCCGCCTAAAAGCCCTGTCGATTGAATAACTATCATACGAATTTGCCTACAATGACCTCTTTAAAAAATTCATCTCGGACTCCAAGTTGTCGTCATCGCTGATACGGAAGGCACGTGAAGACAGAGTGTTGAGTACTTTTCATCAACAGAACAGAGCCCCGTGCTCGATTCAGTTCTGGTAGCAGAGCGTGGTTACGATCCACGGACCTCTGGGTTACGGGGCCAGCACGCTTCCACAGCGCCGCTCTGCTACGAACTGAACCGAGCACGGGGCTCACAAGCCGAACCACACGCCACTGTTAAGCACTAATGAAGGACTGGGTCCCTTACTTCGATAGCACATAATTAATGAAGGTCAATCCAACATATTTATTTCAAATAACATAAATGAAGTTACATTTCAATCTGTCTGAAATTAAACAGGAATAAAAATATCAATTTTCAATATCAGCTGATTTAGTTCGTGAAGCGCGAGTTAAGCCAATAACCAGATAAACTGAACAGTTCTGCGTAATTCAAAAGAAGGAGAAAAACAAAATTGAATCAATACACCCCACTGACAAATATCCACAAAACCTTACAATACTACTCAAAAGAATACACTGAAGTGGGGAGCAGTCATTCACTTGACAGAACTCTTCAAAATGAGTCAATAACACAGCTGCGTGCCCCAGAAAACTGCAAGACATTAAATACACTTCATTTGACGAATGACAAATACTCATTAACATTACGCCACTCCTGTTTCAACTGCAGTGTCCCAGAGAGACAGTCGCTTATTCTGAAAGAACATTTTTTTATATGTTTAAATTACAGCATTAAGGAATTCCAAAATATGTCCAATCGAACCTTTCTAGGCGGAGGCTGAGCCATAAACACAGAATGCCACAAAAATACAGTTTTGCTGTGAAATCTTACAGGACACACGGAAGCAGTTACAGGCATGGGGTCGGCACCCACAAATAACACAGGCTAAAAGTCAGGCTGGGAGCGCATCCTACGAGAACTTGTTCACACTATGCTCACCACAAACTGCAGACATTCCGGCCGAACATCCGCTTGCGGTGGCTGCCAGAAGGACGAAGCGACCAACAGGCCCACGCCGTGCTTCTCACACAGGCACCTCAATTTGTACAAACATCTAGGCCAACACCGACTCCGGACTCCCCTCTCACTGCGAGGCTTGGCACAGTTTATATGAAATGCCTTCCAGGCAACCAGTAACCGCCGCAGGAGTTTCACGATTAGCAAACAGCCCCATCGTAACAGACATCACACGCGTGCTTACGCCCGAGCCACAACTCCGCCAGTCTCACCGGCCGCCCCAAACCAACTGCCTCTCGCCGTCTCGCGCGCCCCAGCCGAAAACGCAAAGATGGTCATGCCCGGGGACGCGCCAAAGATAACTAGCCGATCGCTGATGATCGACCAGCGATCTGGCTCAGCCTCCCCCACGTAAAGTAAAACCCCCGGGATGAGGTTACGCAAGCAGGAACTTAGGCAACTACCCAACATTGCTAAGCTTTATTTGTGATATGTGCACTCTTTTTTCCTGACCAGATTTTTGATGCCGTACACGGTAGGTCACCGGGGTGAGGACCTGAAGAACCTGATAGGGGCCCTCAAAGTGAGGCTCAAATTTAGATGACGCTTTATGTCCTTTCTCCCGTCCTGGCACACGCCTAACAAAAACCGGTAATCAGGCTCTCACTTGGGTTTTGGCGTGACCGCGGAACACGGGTCGGATTGCCCGTTGGGCTCTGCGTTTGTCGGCATTTCAGTTCGTAGTTCGGCATGTCAAGGGGACCGAAAATGTGCTAGCCGACACCCTGAGCCGCATGTTTGAGGAATCCGATGAAGAGGCTAGCGAGGATCAACTACGTTTCCAAATGGGCACGCGATAAGAAGTTCTGGTAGCTGCTGTATTAGGGGAAGTGCCGGAGTTGTTTAAGAACCTGGAAGAGGAGCAGCATCTGGACACGAAGTTGCCGGCCGGAGTGGCCGTGCGGTTCTAGGCGCTACAGTCTGGAACCGAGCGACCGCTACGGTCGCAGGTTCGAATCCTGCCTCGGGCATGGATGTGTGTGATGTCCTGAGGTTAGTTAGGTTTAATTAGTTCTAAGTTCTAGGCGACTGATGACCTCAGAAATTAAGTCGCATAGTGCTCAGAGCAATTTGAACCATTTGACACGGAGCTGGCCAGGATCAGGGAGCGGCTGGAAACCGGAAGTACTATCTAGGGTTACGAGCTTAGGAGAGGAATTTTGTATTTTTGTACTCGCTTTGATCAGAGGTTTAAGATTTGCTTGCCCAAATCCTTGATCCCGGCCGTCTTTAGGTATTACCACTGTTCGGTTGTTGGAGGACATCTGGGGGTTTTTCAAACTATTAGTAAGATTAGAGAATCCTTGACGTGGCCAACCCTTTATCTGGATGTATTAAAATGGTGAGAGCCTGCAGGGAATGCAGTATGGCTAAACCCAGTTCTAACGCGCGTCGGGGGTTGCTTCAGTCTTCACGTGCTGAGCGTCCTGTGGAGCGCCCCTTTATTGATTATGTGGGCCAACTGTCCCGTACCCAGGCTGGGTACAAATATATTTTGGTGGCAGTTGATGCTTTCACTCGATTTCCATGGATGTTTCCGAGTACCGGAGTCACTGCCAAGAATACTATTGCTCATCTCGAGAGGATTTTCTCCTTGTTTGGTCCGCCCAAGGTTTTGGTTAGCGATAATGCTCCTGGCTTTGTTTCAAAAGAGTTTCAAAGGTTTTGTTTTCATCAAGCCGTGACTCATGTCACGACGACAGCCTATTATCCGCAGCCTTCGTTCGCTGAGCGTTTTAACCGAAACCCTGAATCAGCCTTGATAATTTTTCACGAGAAGAGAGCCGGACCAAATGGGATAGATCCCTCCCGTGGCTCAATTTGGCATTCAATACCCCCCCCCCCCCCCCCCCCCCCCGCCATGAGTCGCATCAAACCAGCACGGCCGCTTTACTGTTGGCCTATTCTGTAAATTCTCCGCTTGCTAACTTGTGTTCGATCTCGGACCTGTTGCCAGAGGCGATATCAGCAGAAATTATCCACGAGAATTGGCAGAGAGCCAGGGCCAATATAGATCTCGCCCACAAGAGGGAGGTGGCACGATACCGCAAGGGGCGTCGTCCTGCCAGCATGAGAGGGGGCGACCTGGTTTTCGTTAGTACATATTGCATATTACCTGTCTTTCCCCACAGCTTACCTCTATTTTTTTCAGAATTTCGAACATCTTGCACCGATTTACATTGTCGAACAATTCTTACAGGTCGGCAAATCCTATGAATGAATATGTCGTGACTTTTCCTTAGGCTTGCTTCGATTACCAACGGCAATGTCAGTACTGCCTCTGGCGCCTTTACCTTTTCTAAATCCAAATTGATCGTCGTCTAAGAGAGCCTCTATTTTCTTTTCCATTCTTATGTACACTCCTGGAAATTGAAATAAGAACACCGTGAATTCATTGTCCCAGGAAGGGGAAACTTTATTGACACATTCCTGGGGTCAGATACATCACATGATCACACTGACAGAACCACAGGCACATAGACACAGGCAACAGAGCATGCACAATGTCGGCACTAGTACAGTGTATATCCACCTTTCGCAGCAATGCAGGCTGCTATTCTCCCATGGAGACGATCGTAGAGATGCTGGATGTAGTCCTGTGGAACGGCTTGCCATGCCATTTCCACCTGGCGCCTCAGTTGGACCAGCGTTCGTGCTGGACGTGCAGACCGCGTGAGACGACGCTTCATCCAGTCCCAAACATGCTCAATGGGGGAAAGATCCGGAGATCTTGCTGGCCAGGGTAGTTGACTCACACCTTCTAGAGCACGGTGGGTGGCACGGGATACATGCGGACGTGCATTGTCCTGTTGGAACAGCAAGTTCCCTTGCCGGTCTAGGAATGGTAGAACGATGGGTTCGATGACGGTTTGGATGTACCGTGCACTATTCAGTGTCCCCTCGACGATCACCAGTGGTGTACGGCCAGTGTAGGAGATCGCTCCCCACACCTTGATGCCGGGTGTTGGCCCTGTGTGCCTCGGTCGTATGCAGTCCTGATTGTGGCGCTCACCTGCACGGCGCCAAACACGCATACGACCATCATTGGCACCAAGGCAGAAGCGACTCTCATCGCTGAAGACGACACGTCTCCATTCGTCCCTCCATTCACGCCTGTCGCGACACCACTGGAGGCGGGCTGCACGATGTTGGGGCGTGAGCGGAAGACGGCCTAACGGTGTGCGGGACCGTAGCCCAGCTTCATGGTGACGGTTGCGAATGGTCCTCGCCGATACCCCAGGAGCAACAGTGTCCCTAATTTGCTGGGAAGTGGCGGTGCGGTCCCCTACGGCACTGCGTAGGATCCTACGGTCTTGGCGTGCATCCGTCCGTCGCTGCGGTCCGGTCCCAGGTCGACGGGCACGTGCACCTTCCGCCGACCACTGGCGACAACATCGATGTACTGTGGAGACCTCACGCCCCACGTGTTGAGCAATTCGGCGGTACGTCCACCCGGCCTCCCGCATGCCCACTATACGCCCTCGCTCAAAGTCCGTCAACTGCACATACGGTTCACGTCCACGCTGTCGCGGCATGCTACCAGTGTTAAAGACTGCGATGGAGCTCCGTATGCCACGGCAAACTGGCTGACACTGACGGCGGCGGTGCACAAATGCTGCGCAGCTAGCGCCATTCGACGGCCAACACCGCGGTTCCTGGTGTGTCCGCTGTGCCGTGCGTGTGATCATTACTTGTACAGCCCTCTCGCAGTGTCCGGAGCAAGTATGGTGGGTCTGACACACCGGTGTCAATGTGTTCTTTTTTCCATTTCCAGGAGTGTATATTATTCTTGTCAGCAACGTGGATGCATGGGTTACTAGGCTGATTGTGCGATAGTTCTCGCAATTGTCGGCTCCTGCAATCTTCCTGCTTGTGTGGAAGATGTTTTTGTGAAAGTCAGATGGTACATCACTAGTCTCATACATTCTGTACACCAACGTGAATAATCGTTTTGTTGCCACTTCCCCCAATGGTTTCAGAAATTCTGTCCGAATGTTATCGATCCCTTACGCCTCATTCGAACGTAAGTCTTCCGAAGTTCCTTTAAATTCTGATTCTAAAACTGATCATCTAACACTTCTATATCGACTTTTGTTCCTTCTTCTAACACGTCCTCAGACAAGTCTTCTCCCTCACAGAGGCCTTCGATGTAATTTTTCCATGTATCTGCTGTCTCCTCTGCATTTAACAGTGGGATTTACATTGCGCTTTTAATGTTACTACCGTTGCTTTTAATTTCACCGAACGTTGTTTTGACTTTCCTTTATGCTGATTGGTTCAAATGGCTCTGAGTAGTATGGGACTTAACAGCTGAGGTCATCAGTCCCTTAGAACTTAGAACTACTTAAAACTAACTAACCTAAGGACATCACGCAAATCCATGCCCGAGGCAGGATTCGAACCTCCGACCGTAGCAGTCGCGTGGTTCCGTACTGAAGCGTCTAGAACCACTCGGTCACCGCGGCCGGCCTTTATGCTGAATCAGTCCTTCCGACAATCACTTCTTTTCGATTTCTTCACATTTTTCAAGCAGCTACTTCGTCTTAGCATCGCTGCATTTCCTATTTATTTCATTCTAAGTGATTTGTATTTCTGTATTCCAGAATTTCCCCAAACATTTTTCTACTTACTTCTTTCATCGATCAGTGGAAGTATTTCTTCGGTTACCCATGGTTTCTTCGCAGTTACTTTCTTTGTATCCATGATTTTCTGTCCAGCATCTGTGATTGCCCTTTTGAGACATGTCCATTCCTTTTTTAAATGAACTGCCTACTGAACTGTTCCTTACTGTAGCATCCATAGCCGCAGAGAACTTCAAGCTTATGTATTCATTGCTCAGAACTTCTGTATCCCACTTCTTTGCACATTGATTCATCCTAACCAGTCTCTTAAAGTTCAGCCTACTATTTGTCTCTACTAAATTGTGATCTCTGCCTATATCTTCACCTGGGTACGCCTTGCAGTGGAATATCTGGTTTCGGAATCTTTGCCTGACAATATAACTGAAATCTTCCCATATCTCCCCGCCTTTTCCAATTATATCTCCTCGTCTTGCGTTTCCCGAACAGAATGTCTGCAATTACTGCCAGAAATTTATTGTCTTTCTCCGCTCCCGTTCCTAGTACCAAGACCATGTTCTCCCGTAACCCTCTCTTCTACTCCTTCCCCTATAACCGCGTACTGAATTACATGTTCAGCACCCTCATATACTATCTCCGTCTCTTCATATTCGGCTTGCGACCTCGGCGTCGGCATGTATACCTGAAGTATCGTTGTTGGTGTTGGTTTGCTATCTGAAGAGAACAACCCTATCACTGGACTGTTCACAGTAACTTACTCTGTGCCCTACCTTCCTATATAAAATGAATCCTACTCGCGTTATACCATTTTCTGCTGCTGTTGATATTGTCCTATACTCACCTGAGCAGAAATCCAGTTTGAGCCTTAGCATTTCCCTTTTCAGATTTTCTAGCTTCTTACCACGTTCAAACTTCTGATATTCCACGCCCCGATAGGTAGAACGTTATCCTTTCGCTGGTTATGCAATTGTTGTCTTCAGTCCAGAGACTGGTTTGATGCAGCTCTCCATGCTACTCTATCCTGTGCAAGCTTCTTATCTCCCAGCACCTACTGCAACCTACATCATTCTGAATCTGTTTAGTGTATTCATCTCTTGGTCTCCCTATAGGATTTTTACCATCCATGCTGCCCTCCAATACCAAATTGGTGACTCCTTGATGCCTCAGAATATGCCCTACCAACCGATCCCTTCTTCTAGTCAAGTTGTGCCACAAATTTCTCTTCTCTCCAATTCTATTCAATACCTCCTTATTAGTTACGTGATCTACCCATCTAATCTTCAGCATTCTTCTGTGGCACCACATTTCTCAAGTTTCTATTCTCTACTAGTCTAAACTGTTTATCGTCCACGTTTCACTTCCATACATGGCTGCACTCCACACAAATACTTTCAGAAACGACTTCCTGACACTTGAATCTTCTACAGTTTTTGCTCCCTATGCAAAAGACAGCACGTAGGTCGTGAATCTGTTATGTAGGGGCTGTAATAAACTCTTAGCGAGGAACAAATATTTTAGAAATAATGAACTTTCCAATTAGTTTGCTTATACGGGATGCCACTCGCTTTTTATTAGCAGTAGACAATAAACTGCACAGCTACGTTCCACTTTGGAGTCATAAATCATTTCCATTCTTTAACAAAACAATGAACATATTTACGTAATTACTATCACACTGTTGTCAGCTACATGTACAAATAACCATATATTGCTAATAGAGTCTTAACTGATATCGACCGCGGTAGACAACATGTCTGTGTTCCGACACTGCCGAACCAGCTCTCACATTTACAAATCATAGATTGCTAATAAAGTCTTAACTGACACCGACAGCGACATACGTGTGTCTACCCTCCGACACTTCACAACCATCTCTGATCTTACAGCCGTACCACTTTGCCCGCCATCCAAGTTAGGCGCGATCCGAAGATCAACGAATTGCTTCGTCTACCTCTTCGTTCAGCAGTTGTTTATTATTCTGCTGTTTATTAATACTTGTGAAATAATGGAATGATAGCACGCTATTGGGAGCCGCTTTAATATGTTATGCAAGTAAATACTGTAAGATGGCAAGAACTATGCCCCTTACATGAAGTCATTAAAGATCACCTAACTCACGTTGGGCGAACAGTAGGGCTGAACAAAAATGACTGGCAAGGTACAATGCATCTTGTAGAGGGTATAGTATGGACATAGTGGAATAATTAATGTAGGGTGATGGTTTTAAAGTAATTCACACGCAACGAAAACGTTGATTTACTGGAGGCTAGTTTATCCCAGGGAAGTATTCAGAGTTGACCGTGGCTGGCTGGGGAGCGGTGAAGGGAATCGACAATAGGCAGCTTAGGGCGGCTCAAGCTCAGAAAAAGCGGTAACGGGGCGCAGCCTCCAGCTGCCTTAGGATGAGTGACAGTGAATGGGTGGTTGACCCCATTCTGGTGTACCGGGAAGCAGACGGAGAACTTGTACGCCTGTTGATAAATGTCTGTCATCCTATTTTTAGTGAAACATGCGAGAAAGCCGCTCAAAGCTACAGTGGAGCGGTCAACAGTGGCCAAAATATGCGTGTTCATGACTATAGCAACTTCACGCTGAATTCACGGTCCACAGAGTCTGAAGTAAATCAGGTGAAGAGCGACAGAATGAAATACGCCAGCCTCTAATGGGAACGTAGGACCAAGGAATTTGAAGTACTCTCCTGGGAGTCATAATTCCGGAAAATTGGTGTTTTGTGCAGATGCTAACCTTGATGGGTGGCCTGGGAGGAGCTAAATAGCAGAAGTTGAGAGGAAGGGAAATTTTGCGGGAATTTGTTCACTTGCCAGAGCAGGCATTGGTCGGCGCTGGGAAGAGACGCGTAAATTACGTGATGTGTGCTGCAATTGGCGTAAGTGATTTTGCTGGAGGGGAAACTGAGGTGAAGAGTGGACTGGGAGAAGTCTCCGTAGTGGTCTTCCATTCCCAGCTTGCCTAGAGTGCGGATGTGGTGTTCTTTACTCACCTTGCCCAAGAGAGTGCGCATCTCTGCAGTTTAGGTCTTAGCAAACGGAACGATTGAGCTTGGAGATAGAAAGTTTTCGTTCAGCTATGTACTGAGCAAGATAGTTAGAAGTGAATAGACGAGTGCAGCCTTGCAGCACCACGAGGCCGGCCAAAGTCCGCACAACGACGACGCCCCACCACGCTGAATTCGGTGGTATTGCATCTGCTCCGGCTTGAGTTAGGCACTGATTAATTTGTTGGATCACGTCGGCGAAGTTTCCTTGAGGGTTGCATGGGCCTTGTATTGTGGAATTCTTCTCCCACTTCGCATTACGCCTGGGTCAGTCGATAGGAATTAATTTTGATTTATCGCGCTTTTCTCCACGTAAACGCAATTTATTATCACTGCCTGTTAGGAGAGTCATGTAATGTGATGATTGAAGGTCGAGAGTTAAAATAAATTTGTGCTAATCGACTGCATCTGTTTTCAATCAAGTAGTTGAAATCCCAAGTCACTTTCTTAATTAATTTTATGTTCAACATTTGCATCTGGTGTTCAATAGCTGAATATAACATCTATATGCACTCCTTTTTAATTAAAAGTGATCAATTCTTAATCAGTTAATGTCAACACTGCCACCACAGTTCAATCAGGAGTCACAGGGCCTTATCCGATATTGCGGCAGTTTTGCACACTCTGTTGATCTGTTAGTCAATTAGCTGGGGTGAACACACGCCAAAAACCAGATAAGTGACAGGTGGGGTGTTACAATACGCTGTTTAGTTTTTCTAATATTAATAATAGAATATCATCAGTTTGGACGCAACTGTCCAACGGAGCAGCCAATCGCGGAGAAGGACCACTATTTATGCGGTCTTTCTCTCGATACCTGTACCGAACAAACCATTTGTCATCAGTGCCTGTCACCACATTACGTCATCTTGCCGCAGCTGCCTTCTCAACTGCTCTGAGAAGCGCTTCCCGTAGCCGAATATGAGGGCTGTGAAACCAGAAATATTAAAACCCAACTGCGATTGATCGTTCTGAGGGGTGCTAGATACGTACAGGTACCACTTCCGCCCGCCGAAGACAACGATTTAACTGGTGACTCTAAAAATACTATATTGTATTGTAATTCGTAGCGAAACTGAATGATGGCAGACAATTACTTTTAATAATGGATTCAGTTTTCAATCAAAATAGTTGCTAGTGTCACTCACTATGTTTCATTGTTTTTTTGTGTCTGGTCTGGTTTATTTCTATTTCTGATGTACGTAAGATAATTGTTAGTGATTAGCATGTGAGTTTCAGCATAAAATAATATTCAGAATTCCTCTAGTTTCCGGAATGTTACGGCAGCTTATACGCAACAAGCACCACATTTAAATCATGAAATAATAATAATTATTATTATTATTGGAGCTATTACTTGCGCAATATAAATGAAGCAAAAAGTCTTGGCTGTCAGCAACAAATGATTTGGAAGAAAATAAACGAAAATATTATTTAGGAAAAACAGACATAATGTGTAATGGAATACCGCAATCACTGGTTATACAATGTTACTTATAATGCTACATCCTACATAGAGCTCATAAGGGACGGTTTCTTAACATTTTTGGAAGAAGTTGAAATATACAGAAACACGAAAAGAAAGATCCAGATTTAATCCTCAACGAGCAAAGCGAGTTCGGTCATAACGCCTATTTTAGTATTTATGACGACTTACTGAGATGATCACTGTTGCGTATAGAAGTCCAAGCCGAAGGATGAGAGATGGTGCATGGTGTAAAAGTTGGAAGATGCGTGCAGCACCTAACGTCGTTGACGGTGCCCTCCTGCACGGCCCTCTTACCCAGGAGATGGACATCAGACGACTGAACGGCTCGCGGCACAACACCGAAATAGCGGGAACCACGGAAGCAGACCATGGAGGAAAACAAGTCTACACCAGCGCCATCGATATAGAAATCGCTCTTTGTTTTTATTGTGAATTTTATTTTTGACAAGTACAGATTTTAACCGTGACAACTACAGATTTTAACTAAGTAAATTAGGAAAATCTTCTTAATACAGTATGTGCATATGTAATGTAACAAATGTACGACACGCCACCTGTCGGTAATAGTTTTATAATTAATATAAATGACGTGCATTCTGCCAACCAATTTAATGTGACGCAGCATGTGAAGGTTGCTTTGTGTGGACGGGTTACTCCTGTAACCCAAATTGCAGGTACGTTCTGGTACGTTTGATGTTGATCGGATAGGATGAAAAAGGTTTGCAATTGTGAAATAGTAAATTAGTATCATTGTCGTTTCAGACCTGAAGATCGTTCTAGAGGAACCGAAACCGGTCATGTGTGTTGTGGCGTAACAAGCTCGCTACGCCACACTGAGAAGGAAGCCGAAAGGCACGCGTACACACACGCCGACTGGCGTCAAGTCTGGAACAGGATACGTTATGACTGCTATAAAGAAAATACGTAGCTTTGGAATATACTTAACTTTTAATCAATCCATGTGATACATCTCTCTTGACTATACAAATGAGACTCGTAAGATACATGCACTGTCACAATTGGCGCCTTGCTAAGTCGTAGCCATTAACTTAGCTGAAGGCTATTCTGTCTCTCGGCAAATGAGAGCAGAGGCTTCGTCAGTATAGTCGCTAGCAACGTCGTCGCACAACTGGGGCGAGTTCTCGTACGTCTCTCGAGACCTGCCGTGTGGTGGCGCTCGGTCTGCGATCACACAGTGGCGACACGCGGGTCCGACATGTACTAATGGACCGCGGCCGATTTAAGCTACCACCTAGCAAGTGTGGTGTCTGGCAGTGACACCACAATGTGAATAAACATTATTGCAATCGACATGGATTATAAGTAACATATTGTCTTGCAGTTGCAGGTTTACGTAGCCATTTTACAATGAATAAAATGATTCCTATATTTCATGTTATTATATACACATCAGGCAATTAATTTTTTTTTTTTTTTAAATTAAGATTCCTGTCCGCTGTTGGAAGGAGTAACTGGTTAAGAGTGACGTTGACTCTCCCAGCTCCTCCTATTACTGACATGATTACCAAAGTATGTATTGTAACCGAATTGCACATCTGTCCGCCCCGATCGGTGAGTGGTCAGTGCGACGGGCTGTCATGCCACGGGACCCGGGTTCGATTCCCGGCTGGGACGGAGATTTTTCCCGCTCAGGAACTGGGTGTTGGTGTTGTCTTCAAAGAAGTGTCGATAGGAAGGGCATCCGGCCACCTCTTAAAAGTAACAATGCCAAATCAGACCGTAACCATGCCGACCCTGCGGAACTGCTGGACAAAGGTACAAGCAAAAGAAGAGGAAACGAACTGCACACGGCTAAGTGCACTTGATGTACACGGGTTGGGCAAAGATAAGGAAACACAGCGAGAAACGCATCTTTGAACATGGACGAAGATGCTAGCCAAGAGTGGAGCTTGTGCTGTTTATCTGACCGCGAAATAACTGAGCTATCCAAGCACGACTCACGACCCCTCCCCACAGCTTTATTTCGATCAGTAGTTCTGCAAGGTTCGCAGGAGAGCTTGGAAGTTAGAAGACGACGTACTGGTGGAAATAAAATTGTCTGGACGGGTCGTGAATCGTGCTTGGGTAGCTCAGTTGGTAGAGCACTTGCCCGCGAAAAGCAAATGTCCGTGTTCGAATCTCGGTCGGGCACACAGTTTTAATCCTCCAGGAAGTTTCATTTCAGTGCACGCTCCGCTGCAGAGTGAAAATTTCATTCTGGAAACAACGCACACTGTTTAGGAAAACTGAGGGTAATCCCAAAAGTAAGGTCTATTTTTTTGTAAGTACATAGACCTGTTTATTTCTACAAAGGTTTACATCAGTTTACAGCTTGAACAGTTAGCTATTTTTCGACATAATCACCATTTCTGTCGATGCATTTTTGTAGACGCTGTGGCAGTTTCTGTATGTCTATGTCATACCAGCTCGTCGCCATGCTGTTCAGAAAGTTATGAACCTCTTCTTTCACCTCGTCGTCGGAGCTGAATCGCTTTCCGGCCAAATCTTCTTTTAACTAAACACTTTTTTTAACTTTCTTTTAACTAAATACTTTTAACTAAATACTCCGCATGAGTCAGCCGTGGTCGGAATAATGCTCTGTGTTACAAGTGACTAGTATCACCAACAGGAGAGAGAGAGAGAGAGAGAGAGAGAGATAGAGAGAGAGAGAGAGAGAGAGGGGGGGGGGAGGGAGGGAGAGAGTTGCTGTTGTTGTGCTCCTCAGTCCTGAGACTGGTTTCATGAAGCTCTCCATGCAACTCTATCCTATGCAAGCTTCTTCATCTCGAAGTACCTACTGCAACCTACATACTTCTGAATCTGTTTAGTGTATTCATCTCTTGGTCTCCCACTTCGATTTTTACCCTCCACGCTGCCCTCCAATTCTAAATTGGGGATCCCTTGATGGCTCAGAATATGCCCTACCAACCGATCCCTTCTTCTAGTCAAGTTGTGCCACAAACTCCTCTTCTCCCCAATTCTATTCAATACCTTCTCATTAGTTATGTGATCTACCATCTAATCCTCAGAATTCTTCTTTAGCACCACATTTCGAAAGCTTCTGTTCTCTTCTTGTCTAAACTATTTATCGTCCACCTTTCACTTCCATACATGGCTACACGCCATACAAATACTTTCAGAAATGACTTTCTGACACTTAAATCTATACTCGTCCGCAGCTCGTGGTCGTGCGGTACCGTTCTCGCTTCCCGCGCCCGGGTTCCCGGTTTTCGATTCCCGGCGGGGTCAGGTATTTCCTCTGCCTCGTGATGACTGGGTGTTGTGTGATGTCCTTAGGTTAGTTAGGTTTAAGTAGTTCTAAGTTCTAGGGGACTGATGACCATAGATGCTAAGTCCCATAGTGCTCAGAGCCATTTGAACCAATCTATACTCGATGTTAACAAATTTCTCTTCTTCAGAAACGCTTTCCTTGCCATTGACAGTCTACATTTTACATCCTCTCTACTTCGACCATCATCAGTTACTTTGCTCCCCAAATATCGAAAATCATTTAGTACTTTAAACGTCTGATTTGCTAATCTAATTTCAGCAGCATCACCCGAATTAATTCGACTACATTCCATCATCCTCGTTTTGGTTTTGTTGATGCTCATCTTATACCCTCCTTTCAAGACACTGTCCATTCCGTTCAACTGCTCTTCCAAGTCCTTTGCTGTCTCTGACAGAAATACAATGTCATCGGCGAACCTCAAAGTTTTTGTTTCTTCTCCATGGATTTTAATGCCTACTCAGAACTTTTCTTTTGTTTCCTTTACTGCTTGCTCAATATACAGATTGAATACCATCGGGGAGAGGCTACAACCCTGTCTCAAAAAATGGTTCAAATGGCTCTGAGCACTATGGGACTTAACATCTATGGTCATCAGTCCCCTAGAACTTAGAACTACTTAAACCTAACTAACCTAAGGACACCACACAACACCCAGCCATCACGAGGCAGAGAAAATCCCTGACCCCGCCGGGAATCGAACCCGGGAACCCGGGCGTGGGAAGCGAGAACGCTACCGCACGACCACGAGATGCGGGCAAACAACCCTGTCTCACTCCCTTCCCAACCACTGCTTCCCTATCATGTCCCTGGGCTATTATAACCGTCATCTGCTTTCCGTACAAATTATAAATAGCCTTTCGCTCCCTGTATTTTACCCCTGCCACCTTCAGAATTTGAAAGAGAGTATTCCAGTCAACATTGTCAAAAGCTTTCTCTAAGTCAACAAATGCTAGAAACGTAGGTTTGACTTTCCTTATCTATTTTCTAAGATAAGTCGTAGAGTCAGTATTGCCTCACGTATTCCAACATTTCTACGGAATCCATGGATGTTAAATTCACCTATCTTGATACCTACATTTTGAGGATTGTTGATTGTTTACATGCTGTTCAGAAAGTTATGAACCTCTTCTTTCACCTCGTCATGGGAGCTGAATCGCTTTCCGGCCAAATGTTCTTTTAACTATGTACTTTTTTTAACTTTATTTTAACTGAATACTTCGCATGTGTCAGCCGTGGTTAGAATAATGCTCTGTGTAGGCCACTTGTGAGTGTATCATATCGCAGCTAAGTGAAATCGAATATTTATACCGCGTACGTGGAAAGGGGAAAAACATTATCCGCTAAGCCACAACGCTGACGAAAGTTTGTGGTGAGGGGTTGTGAAGGACGCCATTAAAGAAGATTGTGACGAAAAATAAGAGAACCACAGATGCAAAAGTCACTGCAAAACTGAATGTCACTCTCGGGAGCCTGTCAGCACCAAAACAATACGAAGGGAGCTTCAGATACGAGGAATTGCAGGGCCAGCTGGAATTCAAAACACTCATCCGTGATGCAAAAGGCCATAACAGGTAAATATGGCGCCGAAGTTATGAAACCTGAACTGCGGAGCAGTGGAAGAAAGTCATGTGCTCGGAGAAGTCTTGCTTCACACTGTTTACCACTTCTGGCTGAGTTTACATACCAAGAGTGAAACATGGCAGGGGTCCGCTGATGATCTGGGCAGTCAAATCGTGGTATTCCTCATGGTCATTCTGCAAGGTCATATTACTGTCAAATTGATGCTGGTCATTTGCTATGCAAGTCTCTATAACTACTCGTCAAAATGAACTTCGACTATCAAAACTGAACGAAACTGTGTCATCCCGAAAGGACGCGAGAAATGACTCTACATTTGCAGCTGTTTATCGGTAGACACAATCTTACGGTAATGAAAGTCGGTGTAGCTGAAGCTACAGAGATTCTCCGCCGATTACATCTACTGAAACGAGGGAGTGGTATCTGTGTAACTTAAGAAGCTTGTTACATTAACGCAAAGCTGTAGAAAGTCACAAAATTGCTTGAAACGACGGTTATTGTGAAGGCGTGGGATGGGGCAGGGAGGGTTAACGGGTGGTAGGAAGGGGGGAGGCGGCGTCTTAGTAACCCCGCCGGCAACGAGCCATTAGAGAGGAGTTGTCTGCGCGAAGCCCGCTGAGTCGTAAAAACGGCCGTGGACCGCAGTTGTAGCAAGTCTCCGGGCGCGCATGCGCTCTCGCACTCGCTCATTACCTAGCCGTGCGCTCCTCGCCAAACATTAGCATAACGGTGACGTCAGCCCAAGATGGCGGCTCCCTAGGCGACCTTGTAGATCCGCGGCGCAGTTCGCCACGCCGCCGAGGTGTTTGTGGGCGGCGGGCCAATAAAGTCTCCCGGACTGGAGGGGACCCGGGTTCGATAACCGACTGCGCCATTGTTAGCCTTCCTGCGAGGTACGCAAATCCCACAAGGCGATACTTATTACTGTTTCTCGGTGCGACGAATATAAATTTGCGTTTTCTGCTGCTGTATATGTCTACAGTTTTTCTCACCTGTCTACTGCGATCTCTATTACTAAACGACGAACCCGGGGCACTGTCAACAAATCTCAGTTGCAAGTTGCCTATTTAATATCTTCCAAGGGCAAAGAAAATTTGATATTCAGTACAATTAATTCCCGAAATTAAAAAGTTAAAATGTTTTCATAACCAATGCATTAACAGATATAATCTAATACCTTATTAAAAAGGTTGAACATGCATAAAGTCTTGACGCACGTAACTCGCGGCTCGTTGATTACCCAGACTATATTCATGTAGTAGGATAAGGTTTCTCAACTCGTACCCCTCAAGGGAGAATTATATACTACTGGCCATTACAATTGCTACACCACCAAGATGACGTGCTACAGACGCCAAATTTAACCAACACGAAGAAGATGCTGTGATATGCAAATGGTTAGCTTTTCAGAGCATCCACTCAATGTTGGCGCCGGTGGCGACACCTACAACGTGCTGACATGAGGAAAGTTTCCAACCGATTTCTCATACACAAACAGCAGTTGACCGGCGTTGCCTGTGAAACATTGTTGTGATGCCTCGTGTAAGGTGGAGAAATGCGTACCACCACGTTTCCGACTTTGATAAAGGTCGGATTGTAGCCTATCGCGATTGAGGTTTATCGTATCGCGACATGGCTGTTCGCGTTGGTCGAGAGCCAATGACTGTTAGCAGAATATGGAATCGGTGGGTTCAGGAGGGTAATACGGAAGGGCGTGTTGGATGCCAACGGCCTCGTATCACTGGCAGTCGAGATGACAGGCATCTTATCCGCATGGCTGTAACGGATCGTGCAGCCACGTCTCGATCCCTGAGTCAACACATGGGGACGTTTGCAAGACAACAAACATCTGCACGAACATTTCGACGACGTTTGCTGCAGCATGCTCGGAGACCATGGCTGCGGTTATCCTTGACGCTGCATCACAGACAGGAGCGCCCGCGATGGTGCACTCAACGACGAACCTGGGTGCACGAATGGCAAAACGTCATTTTTTCGGATTAATCCAGGTTCTGTTTACAGCATCATGATGGTCGCATCTGTGTTTGGCGACATCGCGGTGAACGCACATTGGAAGCGTGTATTCGTCATCGCCATACTGGCGTATCACCCGGCGTTTTAATTTTAAAATAAGGCGTTCAGCCGTATTAAGTTAAAACTTTGAAGGTTCTTGTTTGAACTAATTAAAAAAAAGAAAAGAAAAATGAGGAATTTTGCTCTATTGCAAATCCTTGTTATCCACGCCTTAAGCCTCAGTTACTCTGTGTCCAGTGTGTGGCCTTCAACCTAGTATTTACGTAAGATTTTCATTTTTAAGTAAGGACTTCAGCCGCGTGTATTCCTTAAAGCAATTGTAATAACTTGTGTTCGGGCTTTCAGTAGTATTGTTTTGAATCCTTTTAAGAGGATGTGTGATTTTACGTGTTTTTAGGAAAATAAAAATGGTTCAAATGGCTCTGAGCACTATGGGACTTAACTGCTGAGGTCATCAGTCCCCTAGAACTTAGAACTACTTAAACCTAACTAACCTAAGGACATCACACACATCCATGCCTGAGGCAGGATTCGAACTTGCGACCGTAGCGGTCGCTCGGTTCCAGACTGTAGCGCCGGCCGGCGGGCTTAGGAAAATAAAGTATGTGTGTTTGTGCAACTGACAGTAACTGGTTTTGGCCCCTTTCCACAACCATAAACTGATCCGCTCTGTCCTGCGAAACCAGATTTCAGCCACCCTACATAAATTTGACGGGACCAGTTACGTTTGTACTTTGCGCGGTTAGAAGATACATGCATGGAGCTTATTGTATTCCATTGTTATGCGATAGGCTATTGTCATGTGACAAAATGATGTCGTGCTTATAGAAGATAAGAACTAGAGAACGGACGTGTAAGAAATAAAAGAGGAAGCTGACTAGCATTCGAACCGTAACTGCATGACTGACATGGGTTTGTTCTCCGAGAGTCTACTCGGTGCGGCAAGATATACGTTCCCCTGTACATTCCGATGCTCTCCGCGATGTGACAGTGTTTCCTGCTCTTCGCTTTCGTACATATGTTTTCATAATTAACTCGATCTAATTTTCCTAGGTGAACTTTTTAGTCTGGAAGAGGAATCGCACGAGGACCTGAAAGTGCCGCATTTTTTCTTCACCCCGTATATAGGCCATTAGATCATTTTTACACTTTAACAGTCAGCTAAGGGCATTAGATTTATAGTATCACTCACACTCACGTTCAGGAAAAAAAGGAACAGAACACCTTGAACGACATGGATGTTCATATTCACAGGACATGTACATAAGTATGTCCTGCAGAAGTTTAGTTTAGTTTTAGGTATGTCATGTTCTGTAGATTATTTTCCCGGTTATTTTAACGATATGATGTGGAACAAGCCAGATTAGAAGATATATACACACACATGAAAATTAATAGTACTGAAATTTAGTTCTACACATGCAACTCTCTCTCTCTCACTCTCTCTCTCTCTCTCTCTCTCTCTCTCTCTCTCTCTCTCTATATATATATATATATATATATATATATATATATATATATATATATATATATATATATATAAAATACCATTTCAGAAGCTCGTCCATGGAGTAGAAGGAGCTGTCCAAAAGAAATGATTTTAAGCTAGATTTAAAACTTCGTCTGCTACCTGCCAGACACTTTATGTTGTTGGGCAAATGATCAAAGATTTTTGTTGCTGAATAATGTACTCCTTTTTGAGCAAGTGACAGCTTCAATAACGGATAGGAAAGGTCATTTTTCCCTCTAGTGTTGTACGTCTGAACATCACTGTTCTTTGCGAACTGATATGGATTATTTGTAACGAATTTCATTAGCGAATATATCTACTCTGATGCTGCAGTTAAAATACCTAACTCCTTGAAAAGGAGCCTACATGACGTCCTTGGGTGAACACCACTAAATGATTAGCATTCCAGTCACCACGGTCCAGTACGTGTCCTGTTGCCCAGTAGGCACAGGGTCCGCCATGGGCCCTTTTAACTTATTCCATGTTTGATGGCATCGACGCGTGTAAGGGCGAATGGCGACCTGTGGGCATCCATGCTGCAGTCAGCTGGTTCCACAGTATTCGATTGGAGTCAAGTCTGCATCTGGCGGGCCGGGGTAAAAATCTCGTGACACCTAGAAGGCATGTGTTCGTACAACAACATGTGACCGTGCATTGTCCTGTTAAAGAATGGCGTGTGAGGTGTTGCGCAGAAAGATTATGGCTACGGGTCGCATGTTGTCATTCACGTAGGTCACACAGGTCACAGTGACCTGGACACGCACCACCTGCTATTTGTGGCTGTACCCAGTAGCACCCCATACCGTAGGGCTTTGAGTTGGCGCTGTATGTCTTGTCCGGATGCAATCACTGCGATGCCACTGCCCCTGTCTACGGCGAACGAAACTGAGGCCACAGACACAACCTGGACTCTTCCGAAGACACTATGTGATGCCATTCTCTTCCCCAGGGACGTTGTTCCGTACACCATTGCCATCTAACATGTTGTTGTAGTGGTCTTCATTCCTGAGACTGGTTTCATGCAGCTCTCCATGCTACTCTATCCTGTGCAAGTTTCTTCATCTCCCAGTACCTACTGCAACCTACATCCCTCTGAATCTGCTTAGTGTTTTCATCTCTTGGACTCCCTCTACGATTTTTACCCTCCACGCTGCCCTCCAATACTAAATTGGTGATCCCTTGATGCCTCAGAACACGTCCTGCCAACCGATCACTTCTTCAAGTCAAGTTGGACCACAAACTCCCCTTCTCCTCAATTCTATTCAATACCTTCTCATTAGTTATGTAATCTACCCATCTGATCTTCAGCATTCTTCTGTAGCACCACAATTCGAAAGCTTCTATTCTCTTCTTGTCCACACTATTTATCGTCCACGTTTCAGTTCCATACAGGGCTACACTCCATACAAATACTTTAAGAAACGAGTTCCTGACACTTAAATCTATACTCTATGTTAACAAATTTCTCTTCTTCAGAAACGATTTCCTTGCCATTGCCAGTCTACATTTTATATCCTCTCTACTTCGACCATCATCAGTTATTTTACTCCCTAAATAGCAAAACTCCTTTACTACTTTAAGTGTCTCATTTCCTAATCTAATTCCCTCAGCATCACCCAATTTAATTTGACTACATTCCATTATCCTCATTTTGCTTTTGTTGATGTTCATCTTATATCCTTCTTTCAAGACGCTGTCCATTCCGTTCAACTGCTCTTCCAAGTCCTTTGCTGTCTCTGACAGAATTACAATGTCATCGGCAAACCTCAAAGTTTTTACTTCTTCTCCATGAATTTTAATACCTACTCCGAATTTTTCTTTTGTTTCCTTTACTGCATGCGCAATAGCCATCTAACATGTATCTGCAAATTCGTCAGAGGTAGGCGGAGAAGTGGACGATGCGCACGTAACCCACGCCGTAATAAACGACGACGGACTGTCATCCTTGATAATGTACGATATGTTCCACTGTTGCCCCAGGGCCGTGGACGAAGCAGAAGCGTCCTGCAATGCCATTCGGATCAGGTGTCGATGTTCCCGGTGGGTGGCCTGGGTGGTGCGACCTGACCATCTCGTCGTGTTCTTCAGGCTTCAGAGACCCAGTCTGTACACATCCGTTGTTCTGCCGAAACACTTCGGCAGCAATTTCTCGGGTGGATGCGTCACATTGTGTTATGCCAATTGTGCAGCTTCTTCAAAACTCACTGATTTGACGGCACGCTTCGCGCATAGGTTTGCGAGGCATCCTGCACGTTTGCTGAAATCACACCTTCGGTTTATAGCGACAAAGAGAGCCACAGGCACATCTTACTGGTGGGTGGTGTTGCGGAAGTATATCGTTGTTGACCTTGAACCAGCAGGACTAATCACTTCTGCAGACGGCACTAATATACACTACTGGCCATTAAAATTGCTACAGCAAGAAGAAATGCAGATGATAAACGGGTATTCATTGGATAAATATATTATACTAGGACTGACATGTGATTACATTTACACGCAGTTTAGGTGCATACATCCTGATAAATCAGTACCCAGAACAACCACCTGTGGCCGTAATAACGGCCTTGGTACGCTGAGCATTGAGTCAAACAGAGCTTGGATGGCGTGCACAGGTACAGCTGCCCATGCAGCTTCAACACGATACCACAGTACATCAAGAGTAGTGACTGCCGTATTATGACGAGCCAGTTGCTCGGCCACCATTGACCAGACGTTTTCAATTGGTGAGAGATCTGGAGAATGTGCTGCCGAGGGCAGCAGTCGAACATTTACTGCATCCAGAAACACCCGTACAAGACCTGAAACATGCGGTCGTGCATTATACTGCTGAAACGTAGGGTTTCGCAGGGATCGAACGAAGGGTAGTGTCACGTGTCGTAACACATCTGAAATGTAGCGTCCACTGTTCAAAGTGCCGTCAATGCGAACAAGAGGTGACCGAGACGTGCAACCAACCCATACCATCACGCTGGGTGATACGCCAGTATGGAGATGACGAATACACGCTTCCAATGTGCGTTCACAGCGAAGTCGCGAAATACGGATACAACCATCATTATGCTGTGAACAGAACCTGGATTAATTCGAAAAAAAATGACGTTTTGCCATTCGTGCACCCGGGTTCGTCGTCGAGTACACCATCGCAGGTGGCCCTTCTCTGATGCAGCGTCAAGGGTAACCGCAGCCACGGTCTCCGAGCTGATAGTCCATGCTGCCGCAAACGCCGTCGAACTGTTCGTGCAGATGGTTGTTGTCTTGCAAACGTCCCCATCTGTTGACTTAGGGATCGATACGTGGCTGCACGATCCGTTACAGCCATGCTGATAAGATGCCTGTCATCTCGACTGCTAGTGATACGAGGCCATTTGGGATCCAGCACGGCGTTCCGTATTGCCCTCCTGAACCTACCGATTCCATATTCTACTAACAGTCATTGGATATCGGCCAACGCGAGCAACAATGTAGAGATACGATAAACCGCAATCGCGATAGGCTACAGTCCGATCTTTATCAAAGTCGGAAACGCGAAGGTATGCATTTCTCCTCCTTACACGAGGCATCTCAACAACGTTTCACCAGGTAACGCCGGTCAGCTGCTGTTTGTATATGAGAAATCGGTTGGAAACTTTCCTCATGTCAGCACGTTGTAGCTGTCGCCACCGGCGCCAACCTTGTGTGAATGCTCTGAAAAGCTAATCATTTGCGTATCAGAGGATCTTCTTTCTGTCGGTTAAATTACGCTCTGCAGCACGTCATCTTCGTGGTGTAGCAATTTTAATGGCCGGTAGTGTACATGTCCTGTGAATATGAACGACCCGTCTCTAGTCTTCAAGGTGTCCTTTTTCTTCTGAACATGAGTGTAGAAAGAATTAATCCTGGCGAATACATCACTGTAACTGCTAAAGTTAGCCATCGGAAGATGAGTGTGATAGTCTGCCAGCGGTAATGACAGAAAAAAAGTCTTTTTAACTTTGTGGTTGGTTTCAGTCTTTGTCAACAACAGTTGACTAAATAGCTGGGCATATAGCATCCAGATAAAGAACGAAAATACGTACAGTAAAAAAAGAGGAGATAGGCACGGTTGTGTTGGGACGCCCTTCACGTCCCTGCAGGAGAAGCCAGGTCAGCTGGCAGATGCACACAAGCGGCGGGAGAGATGCGGAGCCACGCGCACGCGCGTGTCGGCACGCCAGCTGAGCAGCTGCGGCCGCTGTCGCAACGCAGCGCTAACGCAGCGCCTTTTGTGGCAGCCGCGAGCAACTCGGTCACCGGGCTAAGCGAGCGAGCACCGTTCAAGGCGAGCACGCGTCTCACACAGCGACAACGCGTCACGAGCGTACCCAGAACTGTCGTAGTGCACAATGCGGAAGTGGGAGGACTAACATAACCCAGCTTCCGGGTCAGTAGGGGTTCAAACCTGGTGGTCAAGGGAAGGCAGGAGTAGGATTCGGTTACGATTCCGGACGGGGCCGTAATCGGTTCAAATTTCAAATGGTTCAAATGGCTCTGAGCACTACGGTACTTAACATCTGAGGTCATCAGTCCCCTAGAACTTAGAACTACTTAAACCTAACCAACCTAAGGACATCACACACATCCATGCCCGATGTAGGATTCGAACCTGCGACCGTAGCGGTCACGCGGTTCCAGACTGAAGCGCCTAGAACCGCTCGGCCACCGTGGTCGGCCGTAATCAGTTACTATTAAAGTTCCTGGCAGATTAAAAGTGTGTGCCGGACCGAGACTCGAACTCGGGACCTTTGCCTTTGGCGGGCAAGTGCTCTACCATCTGAGCTACCCAAGCACTTCTCACGCCTTGTCGTCACAGCTTTAATTCCGCCAGTACCTCGTCTCCTACCTTCCAAACTGTACAGAAGCTCTCCTGCCAGTCCCTCGTCTGCTACCTTCCAAATTTTACAGAAGGTCTCCTGCGAGAGCTTGTGTAAAGTTTGGAAGGTAGGACACGAGATACTGGCAGAAGTAAAGCTGTGACGACGGGGCGTGAGACGTGCTTGGGTAGTTGCCGGCACAGTAGCTCAGCGTGTTCGGTCAGAGCGTTAGCTACCCTTTCTAATAAAAAAACTGAGCGAACGGATGAACGAACAAACTGAACGGGTGTCATCGGACGTCCGCCCTGACCAAATTCAGCAAACAATACAGAACAAAATGTCAGCTGTGGAACGAGAAGTCCTTGGTTCAAGTCTTCCCTCGAATGGAAAGTTTAATTTTGCCGGCACGGTAGCTCAGCGTGTTCGGTCAGAGTGCTGGTTGGCTTCTGTAATAAAAAAACTAAGTGGAACGATCAACAAAACGAACTTGAACGGATGTCATGTGACGTCCGCAACGACCAAACACACCGATCAAGCCCGCATCTCGTGGTCGTGCGTTAGCGTTCTCGCTTCCCACGCCCGGGTTCCCGGGTTCGATTCCCGGCGGGGTCAGGGATTTTCTCTGCCTCGTGATGGCTGGGTGTTGTGTGATGTCCTTAGGTTAGTTAGGTTTAAGTAGTTCTAAGTTCTAGGGGACTGATGACCATAGATGTTAAGTCCCATAGTGCTCAGAGCCATTGAACACCGATCAACAACGAACAAAATGGCAAAGGTCCCGAGTTCGAGTCTCGGTCCGGCACACAGTTTTAATCTGCCAGGAAGTTTCATATCTGCGCACACTCCGCTTCAGAGTGAAATCTCATTCAGTTACTATTGGTTGCGTATTACAGTTACACACAATTTATTTTAAATCAGTAACTCCAGACTCAACAATAAATTTAAAAAAAGTACCACACGTTATTAATGAAGGAATAAACATGTGTAAATAATAGTGCTTCAGTGAGTTACAGTTTAGCAAATCACCATTAAATTGAGATACAACAGATAATGTTTGAAAAGCAAGTCACCGTGATCTGGGTAGAAGGCCTTACACGCCAGGAATGGCAACAAATTAAGAATTGTTTAAAACTCGCTGCAACTTAACAAATTACAGGTATTGACATATTAAAGGCAAGTCGCCACAGACACCGCAGAAGGCGACGACAGGAATGGCAATAAATAAGATTTTAAGGCTTGCTACTAAAATACAAATACCAAATAGGGTTTTAATACAAATGGCCACAATCACGGCTGAAGGCCTTACACGCCAGGAATGGCAATAATATAAAAAAAATTGAAACGTGCTGTAAAACAGCAAATACAACAGCAAAAGTTTATTAAAAAAACAAGCAATTGATCCAGACGGTGCTCCAGGAATCGGACTCTGAGAAGCCCCGCCAACAATCTCTTTCGCGAGCTATGAGATGCTGTGGCCGAGCGGTTCTAAGCGCTTCAGTCCAGTACCGCACTGCTGTTACGGTCGCAGGTTCGAATCCTGCCTCGGGCATGGATGTGTGTGATGTCCTTAGGTTAGTTAGGTTTAAGTAGTTCTAAGTTCTAGGGGACTGATGACCTCCGAAGTTAAGTCCCATAGTGCTCAGAGCCATTTGAACCATTTCCTACTATGGGGCCAACACAGGTGACAGACTCTGCTCTACTTGGATTGAAATGCACTCATCTCAAAGCTTGCTGGACCCGGTTTACAACGAGGTCGTGCACCCTCGTGACCACAGCTCTTCCATCCGGCAGTCCATGCGTGCCGCCAGCGGGCCCAGCGTGTTCTCGCACTGTGCAGATCTGGCTCCTCATGAGTCCCCAACCGAACTCGCACACTCACACGACCCGAAAAACAACGACGTCGCCCCAAAGATAGGGCAACAGTTACTACATATCTATAACCGCCGCTACTGCCACTAGCGGACAGACGACACTTGCGAAACCGAGTGGCCAGTCAACACGAGAAGAAAACAAACAATCGCAACTATGCCAACTAAACGATACCGTCTGGCCTGCAACAGAGGGCGGGAACCTACAATCAGCACCAATGCGAGCCGCAGCACAGCTCAGGGGTGAGTTATATATTCAGTCAGAGAAGGAATGTAGACAGGGATCGAATCTGAAATTATAAAAGGAAACATCCTGTTGTTCGTCTCAAGTTGTTCTGGTAAACGGCACATAATATGAATCTGCTCTGTTAGCACTAACATTACAACTTCAGGAGGGTCAGGAATAAGGTTCAAATGACACAAATGGTTCTAAGCGCTATGGGATTTAACATCTGAGGTCATCATTCTCCTAGAGTTAGAACTACTGAAACCTAACTAACCTAAGGACATTACACACATCCATGCCACCGAGCGAGGCGGCGCAGTGGTTAGACACTGGACTCGCATTCGCGAGGACGACGGTTCAATCCCGCGTCCGGCCATCCTGATTTAGGTTTTCCGTGATTTCCCTAAATCGCTCCAGGCAAATGCCGGGATGGTTCCTTTCAAAGGGCACGGCCGACTTCATTCTCCGTCCTTCTCTAACCCGATGAGACCGATGACCTCGCTGTCTGGTCTCCTTCCCCAAAAAACAACCAACCAACCACACCCATTCCCGAGGCAGGATTCGAACCTGCGACCGTAGCGATCGCTCGGTTCCAGACTGAAGCGCCCAGAACCGCACGGCCACTCCGGCCGGCGTTTAAAAGGAATCTTGGATTGCTGTGTTATCAATAGAGAAACGCTTACAGCAAATTGGGTCTGTTAGAAGAGCGGAAAGACTATTCATTGGGTATCAATTAACAAATCGGTCAGGGCCAACATCTGAACCGTTCTAAAACTGCCCAAGTTGACTGATGTAATTATGAAGCCGAAACGCGAAGGAACAGCCACAGTTAAACCTAGATCAGACGAACCTCATGTACTGATGAACAGTGATCATCGATCTTTCAAGAGGATGTAAAAAAAAAAAATTCAGCGGAAGGACTCACTCATTAGTTACAAAGTATTACCAGCATTTACCTAGCACAATGACAGTACAAAGTGAGTAAACAGAAGGAGCAGCTTCTGATAAGTGCCGGCCGCTGTGGCCGAGCGGTTCTAGACGCTTCAGACCGGAACCGAGCGACTTCTACGGTCGCAGGTTCGAATCCTGCCTCGAGCGTGGATGTGTGTGATGTCCTTAGGTTAGTTAGGTTTAAGTAGTTCTAAGTCTAGGGGACTGATGACCTCAGATATGAAGTCCCATAGTGCTCAGAGCCATCTGAACCATCTGATAAACCACACATTCCTACAGTCAGTCGTTAACGATGCTTGAAGTGGTGTAAAGAGCTACTGGACAGTGGATGACTGGAAACAAGTGGTTTGTGGTGATGAATACACTGTGGCGAAATGATATCAGTGTGACAAATGCCTGGAGAACATTACCTACCACCATATATCGTGTCAACAGTGAAGTGTGGAGAAGCCAGTGATACGGTATTGGCATGTTTTGGTGGCTAGCGTGCGGTCCCCTTATTACTGTTAAGAAAACGCTAGATGCGTAATGATATAATCACATTTTAAAGCACTGTGTACTTGGTACTATAGAGGAACAGTTCAGAGACGTTGATCGATTGTTAACAGCATGACAATGCGCTCCATCTCTAAGCAGCATCTGTGCACAATAATATTACTGAAATGGACTGAACTGCCCAGTTTCCCGACGTAAGCCAAAGCGTATACATTTATCGGCGCATCTGCCACGGGATTTGTTTTCCTGATATCCACGCTCTCCACTCTCCCTCAGTCGGAAGTTTGTGGTGAGTGTTCAATATGGTTCAAATGGCTCTGAGCACTATGGGACTCAACTGCTGTGGTCATCAGTCCCCTACAACTTAGAACTACTTAAACCTAAGTGACCTAAGGACAACACACACATCCATGCCCGAGGCAGGATTCGAACCTGCGACCGTAGCAGTCGCACGGTTCCGGACTGCGCGCCTAGAACCGCGAGACCACCGCGGCCGGCTGGCGACCGCTCATCGGAGGTGAGGGTATCATCTGGAGTGCCCCAAGGCAGTGTGGTAGGTCCGCTGTTGTTTTCTGTCTACATAAATGATCTTTTGGGTAGGGTGGATAGCAATGTGCGGCTGTTTGCTGATGATACTGTGGTGAACGGGAAGGTGTCGTCGTTGAGTGACTGTAGGAGGATACAAGATGACTTGGACAGGATTTGTGATTGGTGTAAAGAATGGCAGCTAACTCTAAATATAGATAAACGTAAATTAATGCAGATGAATAGGAAATAGAATCCCGTAACGTTTGAATACTCCATTAGTAGTGTAGAGTTTGACACAGTCACGTCGATTAAATATTTGGGCGTAACATTGCAGAGCGATATGAAGTGGGACAAGCATGTAATGGCAGTTGTGGGGAAGGCGGATAGTCGTCTTCGGTTCGTTGGTAGAATTTTGGGAAGATGTGGTTCATATGTAAAGGAGACCGCTTATAAAACACTAATACCGCCTATTCTTGAGAACTGCTCGAGCGTTTGGGATCCCTATCTGGTCGGATTGAGGGAGGACATAGAAGCAATTCAGAGGCGGGCCGTTAGATTTGTTACTGGTAGGTTTGATCACCACGCGAGTGTTACGGAAATGCTTCAGGAACTCGGGTGGGAGTCTCCAGAGGAAAGGAGGCGTTCTCTTCGTGAGTCGCTACTGAGGAAATTTAGAGAACCAGCATTTGAGGCTGACTGCAGTACAATTTTACTGCCGCCAACTTACATTTCGCGGAAAGACCACAAAGATAAGATAAGAGAGATTAGGAATCGTACAGAGGCATATAGTCGGTCATTTTTCCCTCGTTCTGTTTCGGAGTGGAACAGGGAGAGAAGATTCTAGTTGTGGTTCGAGGTACCCTCCGCCACGTACCGTATGATGGATTGCGGAGTATGTATGTAGATGTAGATGTAAGGTCTTATGGGACCAAACTGCCGAGGTCATCGGTCCCTAAGCTTACACACTACTTAATCTAACTTCAACTAACGTACGCTAAGGACAACGCACACACACACATGCCCGAGGGAGGACTCGAACCTCCGACGGGGGGAGCCGCGCGAACCGTGACAAGGCGTCGTAGACCGCGCGGTCACTCAGTCGGTACGTAGCTGTTAACATGGTCTGTTATTTAAAGAGACTGGTTTTATTGATGTGACTAGCCCTTGATTCAAGGGCCTTAACTTTTACATATGGTAGTATAGACCGTTGCCATCGCAAGTCATGTGGAAAGAGCTTTACCGACTGATTGCTAATGTGAAATTTGTCTGACCTTCTGAGGAACACGGGTTTAAATACGTCGAAACCATGGTAAATGTTATTGGAAAACCACCATTTATTGCAAATGCTCGGCTGTCGATTACACCTGCTGAACCCAATGGCACATCCTTGGAATGAGTTACAACTCGGCTTCGCTGCAGGTCCCAGTGTTCATCATTACTTTTTGGTTTCTGTTAAATAGGAAGAACGATCTGCCATTCTAACACGTACATTCAGACGCTGCACTGAAAGCGTTCCCAACAATTCAAGTCGTCATAGTAGTAGCCATACCGGATATCTTTGATCAGATAGTACTTACCGGTATACATGTTCCAAAATTTAGCACGCAGAAACAACAGCTCTAACCTGGCTGGACATGAAATTTTGAGCTCTGATGGCAGATACGAGTGCGTCAATCTATGCTATTTCAAATTGATGCCAGAGCGCATTAATCTAGTGCCAGGAAAGTGGCGGCGTGCCATTATTTCGCCACCCATGGCCAAATATTTGCAATGTGTTTGAGGTCTGAACAGTATGTTGGCCAAGGCAGCAGACAAAATACTTCTTATCGAAGTAGATCAGCACTAGACACGTGAAATGGGATCTCTTTTCATCTTGATACAAGCCTTTATATTTTTTTGTACAAAAGTAATTTATTAATAGTAACTGTTCAACTTTTCAACATAGTACACACATATTCATGCAACACACAAAAATTTGTTTGTATCAGGCACATTTGCAAGTTGCAGGTTTTTTCTCTCACAGTAAAGTGCTGGCTGCTTCCAAACTGCCGGCTGTGTGAACCAGAGATGATCGCATTGTGTGCCCGCTGTCACTTCACAGCGTCCCGCCAGGGGCTAGGACGTGTCTGACAACGACGAATGCAGCCTGGCAACGTTCGTTCTCCTTGGCGCCTCCATACACGGACGCGTCCATCGTGATGCTACACCCAGAACCAGCACTCGCCTGAAGAGACGACGTGGAGCCACTCCCGTGTACAGTGCTGTCCTTCGTCTCGTCACTGTCGGCTCACCTATCTCTGCCGCCGCATCGAGGGAAGCATTGGCAATGGTCGCTGAGAGTCAGTGCGGCATCGGAAGTCGTCACGCTGTCCGTGTGGACACTTGTTGCGAACAAGCTAATTTCCTGACTCCTCGTACCACCAAAACTTCCACTATTTAATCAGTAAATGGAAATTTCTAGCAGGACCGGACCTAGAATTTTTAGACAACATAGTTTTATGGAAATGGAAGAGGATGTAGATGAAGATGAAATGGGAGATACGATACTGCGTGAAGAGTTTGACAGAGCACTGAAAGACCTGAGTCGAAACAAAGCCCCCGGAGTAGACAACATTCCATTGGAACTACTGACGGCCTTGGGAGAGCCAGTCCTGACAAAACTCTACCATCTGGTGAGCAAGATGTATGAAACAAGCGAAATACCCTCAGACTTCAAGAAGAATATAATAATTCCAATCCCAAAGAAAGCAGGTGTTAACAGATGTGAAAATTACCGAACTATCAGTTTAATAAGTCACAGCTGCAAAATACTAACACGAATTCTTTACAGACGAATGGAAAAACTGGAAGAAGCCAACCTCGGGGAAGATCAGTTTGGATTCCGTAGAAATGTTGGAACACGTGAGGCAATACTGACCTTACGACTTATCTTAGAAGAAAGATTAAGGAAAGGCAAACCTACGTTTCTAGCATTTGTAGACTTAGAGAAAGCTTTTGACAATGTTGACTGGAATATTCTCTTTCAAATTCTGAAGGTGGCAGGGGTAAAATACAAGGAGCGAAAGGCTATTTACAATTTGTACAGAAACCAGATGGCAGTTATAAGAGTCGAGGGACATGAAAGGGAAGCAGTGGTTGGGAAGGGAGTAAGACAGGGTTGTAGCCTCTCCCCGATGTTATTCAATCTGTATATTGAGCAAGCAGTAAAGGAAACAAAAGAAAAATTCGGAGTAGGTATTAAAATCTATGGAGAAGAAATAAAAACACTGAGGTTCGCCGATGACATTGTAATTCTGTCAGAGACAGCAAAGGACTTGGAAGAGCAGTTGAGTGGAATGGAGAGTGTCTTGAAAGGAGGATATAAGATGAACATCAACAAAAGCAAAACGAGGATAATGGAATGTAGTCGAATTAAGTCGGCTGATGCTGAGGGAATTAGATTAGGAAATGAGACACTTAAAGTAGTAAAGGAGTTATGCTATTTGGGGAGCAAAATAACTGATGATGGTCGAAGTAGAGAGGATATAAAATGTAGACTGGCAATGGCAAGGAAAGCGTTTTTGAAGAAGAGAAATTTGTTAACATCGAGTATAGATTTAAGTGTCAGGAAGTCGTTTCTGAAAGTATTTGTATGGAGTGTAGCCATGTATGGAAGTGAAACATGGACGATAAATAGTTTGGACAAGAAGAGAATAGAAGTTTTCGAAATGTGGTGCTACAGAAGAATGCTGAAGATTAGATGGGTAGATCGCATAACTAATGAGGAAGCACTGAATAGGATTGGGGCGAAGAGAAGTTTGTGGCACAACTTGACCAGAAGACGGGATCGGTTGGTAGGACATGGTCTGAGGCATCAAGGGATCACCAATTTAGTATTGGAGGGCAGCGTGGAGGGTAAAAATCGTAGAGGGAGACCAAGAGATGAATACACTAAGCAGATTCAGAAGGATGTAGGTTGCAGTAGGTACTGGGAGATGAAGAAGCTTGCACAGGATAGAGTAGCATGGAGAGCTGCATCAAACCAGTCTCAGGACTGAAGACCACAACAACAACAAACAACAGTTTTATGGAGGTAAACAGCGATTAATTAATCAATTATTCAAAATGACAGTCACAATCGCATTATTTATTTTGCCGCCAAGCGGTTTCAACCCGCGATGGGGTCATCTTCAGGACAATTTACACCATTTGGTCGCTCGCTGGAGTCGTCAGCCTGCCTGTGCACGGTTGGTAACCATAACCGTGCACAGGCAGGGTGACGACTCTAGCGAGAGACCAAATGGTGTAAATTTCCCTGAAGATGACCCAATCGCGGGTCGAAACCGCTTGGCGGACCCAGAAACTGGGTTTTATTTCTATTCCCGAGCAGTTACCTCACCATTACGGTGTCCAAAGACACTTCACTTACATAGTTCCACACACAAATTCTTATCGAAGTGAAATGAGTAAGTAGTGGTTAGTTTGGCGCCATTAAATTGGGAAGCGACATTTTTGAATTACAGCCATTACCATCAATCCTTTTTCACTGAACGCTTGGTCCCACGTACAAACCCTTCGCAGCCCTGCCTAAACGTGTCGTAATTCTCACAGCATCTTATCATCACCTGATCGGGTATGAGTTCCCCCATTGTTGAGTACTGTCAGTGTATTTGGGATCTGCACCAGGTCGGATTTAAGGAAGTCATCTAAGCAATTCAGAGGAGGGTTGCTAGATTTGTTACCGGTACGTTTGAATAACACGCAGGTGTTACGGAGAAGCTTCGAGAACTCAATTGGGAATCACTTGATGCGAGGTGACGTTCTTTTCGAGAAGCCCTGTAGAGAAAATTTAGAGAACCGAAATTTGCGAGCGATTCTAGTACCGCCAACGTACATTTCGCGTAAGGATAATGAACATATGATTAGAGAGATTAGGCCTCGTACGGAGGGATATAGACAATCGTTTTTCCCTCGCTCTATTTGAGAGTGGAACAGAAAAGAAAATGAATAGCAGTGGTACAGGGTGCCCTCCGCCACACACTTTATGGCAGCTTGTGGAGTATCTAAGGAGAAGTAGAAGCTGAACATCGGAAAGCCACTGACTACTAGAGGGAACAGGACGATAGCACACGTAAGACAACGGGGAATAAATTCCGTGGTATTAACAGTGCCGTAGAGTGTAGGATCTGTACGGGAAGAGAGACGTAGGAATACATCTAACAAATAAAGTTAGTGGTATTGATTTTCACTGTTTTTCTCGTGGAACTGAAATGTGAAGACTTGTAGGTACACTCCTTCAAGACCATCGATGGCCCAGATATCGCCGGTTCGTCTGATGGACGGACGCTGTCAATAGCGAATAATTCAGTTATGAAATTGTCAGAGCGATCTTGCGACCTGAATGTCATAGAGGAAGTTTTAGAGCCTCTCGAATTTCCCCCCTCTCACTCCCCTCCATACCCTGCTCAGTCGCAGAGTGAGCAAATGACAGCCTTCGGCTCATTATGCAGCTAGTCTGCAAAGGAGATTTTTATCAAAACGTGCGTCCCATCCTAGAATACTGCTCAAGTGTTTGGAACCCATACCAGGTTGAGTTAACAAAGGATACTGATCGTATACAAAGGAAGGCGGCACGAATTGTCAGACGTTTTTCTGACCCATGGTAGAGCCTCACGGAGACGGAAAAGCTAAAATGGCAGACTCCTGAAGGTTTCCTCCCCAAAATCAACCCTGTTCCAAGAGTATGTACCACTGCCGTGCTGGGATTAGCGATTAGTGATTGTGGTTACTTGTTACCCAGTCTCAGGACTGAAGACCACAACAACAAAAACAACCATTTATACAGGGCGAGTCACTAAGTATTGCCACCAAGAATAACTCCGAAAGAATGACAGGAGCCGAAAAGTTCGTTGGGACAACAGTTGCATGGGACAACGGGGGCCATAATATGTCGTTGGTTTTTTGTTGCTAAGTGGGGTCGCTTCAGAGATATGAAGGTCAGCTTTGTTTTGTTTTTCTTTTTTTTTTAATGGGAAGCTATAGTTTGGTACTTATTTTCTGATAGTGGCTATAGAGACGAATTCAATGATGCGCAACAGTAAGGTCTTTGAAGGTCAACGAATGTCACAAAGGTGGCACGAAAGTCCATTTACAGAAGGTGATACAAGTGATGACAATTGGTATCAATGCAGGGCTGCAATCTTCTTGCCATGGATTGAGTGGTATTCCTTATCACATCGGCACATATCGAAGCACATGCTCCGACAATTCTCTCTCGCATATCTGCAGGTTAGTTGGAACGTATTTATAAACAATGCCTTTTACGAATCACCACAAGAAAAAATTCAGAGGCGTCAAGTCTGGCGAACGAGCCGGTCACGACACATCTCCTCCGCGTCCAATCCAACGTTTTGGAAATTGTCTCTGCAACTCATTTCTAGCCATCAGTGAAAAATGTGCCAGAAATGCATCGTGTTGATACCACATTCTGATCCTTGTTCCTAAAAGTATTTCTTCCAATAACAGACCTAACGTTTCTTGCAGGAATGTGGTGTACTTTCCACCATTAAGATTTCCTTCGATGAAATAGGAGCCTATAATTCTCTGCTTCAGAATCCCACACCATTCGCCGGCCGAGGAGGCCGAGCGGTTCTAGGCGCTTCAGTCCGGAACCGCGCGACTGCTACGGTCGCAGGTTCGAATCCTGCCTCGGGCATGGACGTGTGTGATGTCCTTAGGTTAGTTAGGTTTAAGTAGTTTTAAGTTCTAGGAGACTGATGACCTCAGATGTTGAGTCCGATAGTGCACAGAGCCACTTGAACCATTTTTTGAATCCACACCCTTCATCCACCGACCACGGGTTTTGGTGTGCAACTTATTGCAGTCAACATGGATTTTCAATTGCCCAATAATGCATATTATGCAAATTAACATTTCCATGGTTCGTGACTGTAGCCTAGTCAGTAAATAAAATCAAATTAATAAATGTGTCCTCCTTCTGAATCTGAAGTTGAGGCCATCGGCAGAATTCAGTGCGATGCATACAATCCATACCAGTTGATTCTTATTGGAGACTGATATGGTAAGGATGATATTTATGGCGATGCAGAACAAGAACAACACTACTCTGGATCATTCCAGATTCCCTTGCGATTTGACGCGAACCAACACAAGGGTCTCGAATTACAGTGGCAAGAGTACCAATTTCCGTTTCGTCATTAGTAACTTTCCTTTGCCGGATTTGTTTCCGATGCGTTAAATATCCAGTTGTTCTCAATTTATCATATTTATCATACACATATTTAGATGTACGACATGTAGGGTGAGTACGTTGACGATATCTTTCAGCGTATAACTCTCTTGTTCTCACTGAATTTCGTTGGCAGTCTCCATAAATGAGAAGCATATCGACTTGTTCTTCGAAGGAATACATCATTCACATTCGCTTGATTCGACGATACTGGTCTTACCGTTCCTATTAGTTTTGTACTGCGAAACCGTCGAATGGTCAATAGGACGTTACATGAATACGCTGTAATCGGTGAACATTTGCTATTTGCGCGAGATACGAGAGAGAATTGACAGAGTATGTGCTTCGATAAGTGTCGATAAGAAGATTGAAGCACTGCACTGATACCAATGGTCTTCACTTCAATCACCTTCTAAATGGACGTTCGTGTCACCTTTTTGACCTTCGTTGGCCTTCGAAGACCTTACTCTTACACATCATTGGAATCGTCTCGATAGCCTCTATCAGAAAATAAGTACCAGACTATAGCATTCTATAAAAAAAATAATAAAAAAATAAATTGACCTTCATACCCCATGAAACATTTTTCCCACAAACGTTTCAGCTACTATTATCCTTTCAGAGTTATTGTAGGTGGCAGTAGTTAGTGACTCACCCTGTATAAGTTTCATTACTTTCTCACCTTAACTTTTCGAGTGCTCGGTGTGTCTTGTGGTCATAGCCTGCCGATCGACGATCGAGAGGACAGAGCCCCTGTCGACAGGAGATCTGTGATATTTCTGCAGAGTCTTGATCGCATTCTGAACGGCAGTGGATTGTGCTAAGTTGGCCGCCGCCTACTGAGTAATTCAAGGGCGATGCGAGGCCGCCGTGGGCAGTGCGATGCGTGTCGCAGCTGACGCCAACTGTCGAGAAGAATTCAAATTCGGCTGACCTTCTGGGTAAACAAGTGCTTCCCCACCTGTTCCTGCTGTGCTGCAACAGCGCCCAGAGAACGCAGCTTCCAGTCTTCCTCTTGTGTGTTTACCACGTTGGGAACTGGGGCCTACGTTTGATACTGGCTGTACTGGACTCGCAAATAGGAAAGAGCGAATTTCATCTCTATCTCGCCGTCTTCATTTGATACACGAAATTTATTAGGTCTCTAGAAGAGCGTAGCGTTCCAAAGGATTGGAAAAGGGCACAGGTCATCCCCGTTTTCTAGAAGGGACGTCGAACAGATGTGCAGAACTATAGACCTATATCTCTAACGTCTATCAGTTGTAGAATTTTGGAACACGTATTATGTTCGAGTATAATGACTTTTCTGGAGACTACAAATCTACTCTGTAGGAATCAGCATGGGTTTCGAAAAAGACGATTGTGTGAAACCCAGCTGGCGCTATTCGTCCACAAGACTCAGAGGGCCATAGACACGGGTTCACAGGTAGCTGCCGTGTTTCTTGACTTCCGCAAGGCGTTCCATACAGTTCCCCACAGTCGTTTAATGAACAAAGTAAGAGCATATGGACTATCAGACCAATTGTGTGATTGGATGGAAGAGTTCGTAGATAACAGAACGCAGCATGTCATTCTCAATGGAGAGAAGTCTTCCGAAGTAAGAGTGATTTTAGGTGTGCCGCAGGGGAGTGTCGTAGGACCGTTGCTATTCACAGTATATATAAATGACCTTGTGGATGACATCGGAAGTTCACTGAGGCTTTTTGCGGGTGATGCTGTGGTATATCGAGAGGTTGTAACAATGGAAAATTGTACTGAAATGCAGGAGGATCTGCAGCGAATTGACGCATGGCGCAGGGAATGGCAATTGAATTTCAATGTAGACAAGTGTAATGTGTTGCGAATACATAGAAAGAAAGATCCCATATCATTTAGCTACAATACAGCAGGTCAGGAACTGGAAGCAGTTAATTCCATAAATTATCTGGAGTAGGCATTGGGAGTGATTTAAAATGGAATGAGCACATAAAATTAATCGTGGGTAAAGCAGATGCCAGACTGAGATTCATTGGAAGAATCCTAAGGAAATGCAATCCGAAAACAAAGGTAGTAGGTTACAGTACACTTGTTCGCCCACTGCTTGAATATTGGTCACCAGTGTGGGATCCGTGCCAGATAGGGTTGATAGAGGAGATAGAGAAGATCCAACGGAGAGCAGCGCGCTTCGTTACAGGATCATTTAGTAATCGCGAAAGCGTTACGGAGATGATAGATAAACTCCAGTGGAAGACTCTGCAGGAGAGACGCTCAGTAGCTCGGTACGGGCGGGCGTTTGTTGAAGTTTCGAGAACATACCTTCACCGAGGAGTCAAGCAGTATATTGCTCCCTCCTACGTCTATCTCGCGCAGAGACCATGAGGATAAAATCAGAGAGATTAGAGCCCACACAGAGGCATACCGACAGTCTTTCTTTCGACGTACAATATGAGACTGGAATAGAATGGAGAACCGATAGAGGTACTCAAGGTACCTTCCGCCACAGACCGTCAAGTGGCTTGCGGAGTATGGATGTAGATGTAGATGTAGGTGTAGATGTATTCGCAGTTGCGAATACGGTCAACCATCAGCTGTATAACGGAATGACGACAATGATAACAATATGAACACGAAAAACCCATTAGGCCAGTGATTAATAGTATAAATTATCCTACATATAAGATTAATAGGGAACTCAATAAAATTTTGAAAGCTAATTTTGTTTACGAACAATCATACAATGTTAAAAACAGTGCGGCCTTTGCGCAGGAAGTACAAGCTATCGAGATACCGGAGGATGCCACATTCGCATCAATGGATATCGAGAACCTATATATAAATATTCCCATCGATGAAGACTTAGAGATAATAAAAACTAATCTATTACGAAATGGGCGTCTAGGCCAAGCTGAAGTTGTAGAACTGATTGAAATATTGCAGTTTGTTCTGTCGTATAACTACTTTCTACTTAACAATAAATGTTGCAGACAAGGCGATGGACTTGCTATGGGAAACTGCCTAGCAGGAACAATAGCAGACATTATTATTTACCAGCTAGAAAAGACTTTCTTCGAGAAGAACCCAGAGATTCTGATGAATATAGTATATTACAAAAGATATGTCGATGACTCAATTATTCTTTATAGAGGTAGTAAAACGCGAATAGAAGACTGGCACATAAGTTAAGTAGTATGCATTCCAAGATAAAATTTACGACAAAAATTGAAGTAGACAAAAAGATAAATTTCCTAGCTCTGACGATTCATAACAAAAATGGTAGACATTCGGTCCAAATATTTAGGAAACCAACATGTACGGGGGTGATTATCAATGCCCACTCCAATCGCCCACTACGTCAGAAACATGCATGTTTTTATTCTACGTTACACAGAATAGTAAAACTTCCATTATGTCACATGGAAGTGAAATATTAAGACAGGTCGCCCTTGCAAATGATAATGACCCAGATATAGTTAACTCCATAAATAGCAAAATTAAATAGAAGATAAAAAGGAACGAGAAACGGCAGGTAAAACCGACATCCGAAAAGGAGAAGTACGTTACTATGAAATGCATATGCAAACCATCAGATAAAATCTAACATGTATTCCGAAGAAACTGGGTTAAAATTGCATTTAGCACTTCCGATAATTTAGAATGACTAGTGGGTCATAGCTTGCACGGAAAAGTAATAAATATAGTAAATCTGGGGGTCTACAAAATATCATGTCACGAATGCGAAAAAAGCTATATCGGGGACAGGTAGGTCCTTTGATGTAAGGTTTAAAGAACACACGTATCCCAGTAATAAGACAGCGCTAGGCTTACATATGCAAGAGGAGGGTCATAATATTGGTAACATCAACGACAGCTTCCAATTCTACATGAAGTTACAAAAAGTAAACGATTAGACACTTCAGAACAACTGGAGATTTATGTTACGAGACCCAGAGAACCTGAGAAACTCCTCAATGAACAAAATGAATTTGCAACAGACGCATACTTCAACATTTACGACGATCTGTTCATCTGAGCGAATCGTTTTTACTACATACGTGCTTCAGCTCTTGTCAGCTGACAAGTGCGAGAATTATCGCACAATCAGCTTAACAGCTCATGCATCGAAGCTGCCTACAAGAATAATATACAGAAGAATGGAAAAGAAAATTGAGAATGCGCTAGGTGACGATCAGTTTGGCTTTAGGAAAAGTAAAGGGACGAGAGAGGCAATTCTGACGTTACGGCTAATAATGGAAGCAAGACTAAAGAAAAATCAGGACACTTTCATAGGATTTGTCGACCTGGAAAAAGCGTTCGACAATATAAAATGGTACAAGCTTTTCGAGATTCTGAAAAAAGTAGGGGTAAGCTATAGGGAGAGACAGGTCATATACAATACGTGCAACAACCAAGAGGGAATAATAAGAGTGGACGATCAAGAACGAAGTGCTCGTATTAAGAACGGTGTAAGACAAGGCTGTAGCCTTTCGCCCCTACTCTTCAATCTGTACATCGAGGAAGCAATGATGGAAATAAAAGAAAGGTTCAGGAGTGGAATTAAAATACAAGGTGAAAGGATATCAATGATACGATTCGCTGATGACATTGCTACCCTGAGTGAAAGTGAAGAAGAATTAAATGATCTGCTGAACGGAATGAACAGTCTAATGAGTACACAGTATGGTTTGAGAGTAAATCGGAGAAAGACGAAGGTAATGAGAAGTAGTAGAAATGAGAACAGCGAGAAACTTAACATCAGGATTGATGGTCACGAGGTCAATGAAGTTAAGGAATTCTGCTACCTAGGCAGTAAAATAACCAATGACGGACGGAGCAAGGAGGACATCAAAAGCAGACTCGCTATGGCAAAAAAGTCATTTCTGGCCAAGAGAAGTCTACTAATATCAAATACCGGCCTTAATTTGAGGAAGAAATTTCTGAGGATGTACCTCTGGAGTACAGCATTGTATGGTAGTGAAACATGGAGTGTGGTAAAACCGGAACAGAAGAGAATCGAAGCATTTGAGATGTGGTGCTATAGACGAATGTTGAAAATTAGGTGGACTGATAAGGTAAGGAATGAGGAGGTTCTACGCAGAATCGGAGAGGAAAGGAATATGTGGAAAACACTGATAAGGAGAAGGGACAGGATGATAGGACATCTGCTAAGACATGAGGGAATGACTTCCATGGTACTAGAGGGAGCTGTAGAGGGCAAAAACTGTAGAGGAAGACAGAGATTGTAATAAGTCAAGCAAATAATTGAGGACGTAGGTTGCAAGTGCTACTCTGAGATGAGGAGGTTAGCACAGGAAAGGAATTCGTGGCGGGCCGCATCAAACTAGTCAGTAGACTGATGACAAAAAAAAAAAAAAAAAACAACGCGCTTCAGCTGAGGTGGAGCCTTCCGGTGGTCGATTATTGCACTGCCCAGTCCGGGCCGCAGCAGATGTGAACAACCTCTAAGGCGGAGGAGCGTGCCATCCACCTGCAGCAGAGCACTACACTCGTCGGCCTGCCCCTGTCGTCCCAGTCGTACCAATGGACAATGGCATAAACAGGCAATAGCCGGAAATACAGCGCCATCGGGCGCCTGAAATACACTCTACAAGTGCTACTACTATTTTCATCTGTAGCAATGTTTTCTTCTTCTTATGCAATGTTATTTTACTGATTTGACGATCTGTTCTGTAATGTTAAATTTTATGTACATTTGACCTAAGTACACTACTGACCATTAAAATTGCTACACAACGAAGATGACGTGCTATGGACGCGCAATTTAACCGACAGGAAGGAGATGCTGTCATATGCAAACGATTAGCTTTCCGGAGCGTTCACACAAGGTTGGCGCCGGTGACGACACCTACAACGTGCTGACATGAGGAAACTTTCCAACCAACTTCTCATACGCAAACAGCAGTTGACCGGCGTTACCTGGTGAAACATTGTTGTGATGCCTAAGGAGGAGAAATGCGTAGCATCACGTTTCCGACTTTGGTAAAGGTCGGATTGTAGCCCATCGCGATTGCGATTTATCGTATCGGGACATTGCTGCTCGCGTTGGTCGAGATCCAATGACTGTTGGCGGAATATGGAATCGGTGGGTTCAGGAGGGTAATACGGAACGCCGTGCTGGATCCCAACGGCCTCGTAGCACTAGCAGTCGAGATGACAGGCATCTTACCCGCATGGCTGTAACGGATCGTGCAGCCACGTCTCGATCTCTGAGTCAACAGATGGGGACGTTTGCAAGACAACAACCATCTTCACGAACAGTTCGACGACGTTTGCAGCAGCATGGACTATCAGCTCGGAGACCATGGCTGCGGTTACCCTTGACGCTGCATCACAGACAGGAGCGCCTGCGATGGTGCACTCAACGTCGAACCCGGGTGCGCGAATGGCAAAACGTCATTTTTCCGGATGAATCCAGGTTCTGTTTACAGTATCATGATGGTAGCATCCGTGTTTTGCGACATCGAGGTGAACGCACATTGGAAGCGTGTATTCGTCATCGCAATACTGGCGTATCACCCGGCGTGATGGTATGGGGTCCCTTTGGTTACACATCTCGGTCATCTCTTGTTCGCATTGACGGCACTTTCAACAGTGGACGTTACATTTCAGATGTGTTACGACCCGTGGCTCTACCCTTCCTTCGATCCCTCCGAAACCCTACATTTCAGCAGGATAATGCACGACAGCATGATGCAGGTCCTGTACGGGCCTTTCTGGATACAGAAAATGTTCGATTGCTGCCCTGGCAAGCACATTCTCCAGATCTCTCACGAATTGCAAACGTCTGGTCAGTGGTGGCCGAGCAACTGGCGTGTCACAATACGCCAGTCACTACTCTTGATGAACTGTGCTATCGTGTTGAAGCTGCATGGGCAGCTGTACCTGTACACGCCATCCAAGCTCCGTTTGAGTTAATGCCCAGGCGTATCAAGGCCGTTATTACGGACAGTGGTGGTTGTTCTGGGTATTGATTTCTCAGAATCTATGCACCCAAATTGCGTGAAAATGTAATCACATGTCAGTTGTAGCATAATATATTTGTCCAACGAATACCCGTTAATCATCTGCATTTCTTCTTGGTGTATCACTTTTAATGGCCAGTAGTGTATAAATAGTAAATTTTTATATTTTAGGCTTTTGAAAAATTATGACTATCTTATATAGGACGCTCGCATCTAGCACAAAGACGACGAACAAAATCTAAGAAATTTTTATATGAAACTTCCTGGCAGATTAAAACTGTGTGACCGACCGATACTCGAACTCGGGACCTTTGCCTTTCGCGAGCAAGTGCTCTACCAACTGAGCTACCGAAGCACGACTCACGCGCGGTACCCACAGCTTTATTTCTGCCAGTACCTCGTCTCCTACCTTCCAAACTTTACAGAAGCTCTCCTGCGAATCTTGCAGAACTAGCACTCCTGAAAGAAAGGATATTGCGGAGACATGGCTTAGCCACAGCCTGGGGGATGTTTCCAGAATGAGCAGCAGCAGCAGCAGGTCCCGAGTTTGAGTCTCGGTCGGGCACACAGTTTTAATCTGCCAGGAAGTTTCATATCAGCGCACACTCCGCTGCAGAGTGAAAATCTCATTCTGAGATTTTTATATGTACATAAGACCGGTGTTTTACGTTTTATAGGTAGTTTGACAACGCATGAACCTGCGTTCAGTGTATGCCGCCCTTAGGTATGAACTATACGTATTTCGCATAAATTCAGTTAGATTACTAATAAGCGTGGTTAAATATTGCACTTATTTTTTAGGTTTTAATATAAATTTTCTTTTGTATTGTTTTAGCATCTGAAGATGGTCATTGTATGGCCGAAACCGATTATGACTGTGTCATAAACATGTGATTGTGTCTATAAATAAACAAAAAAATTTTACAAGAGAATCAGTGACGCACTCCATAGACAAAATGTCGTTTTTTCCATGATATATTGTGCTGGACCAGGACCCGAATGTGGATTTCCCGCTTTAAGCGAGCGGTCGCCTTAACCACTGTTGCCTATCCATGCACGATAAGACTCAAACTTCCTTATTTCGTCGTTCGTGGGTTACAACCTGCACTCGGGCATGGATGTGTGTGATGTCCTTAGGTTAGTTAGGTTTAAGTAGTTCTAAGTTCTAGGGGACTGATGACCATAGATGTTAAGTCCCATAGTGCTCAGAGCCATTTGAACCATTTGTTACTTTCAGTGTCTCATTTCGTGTCTTACTTAATTGGATTACATTCTATTATAGTTTTTCTGACTAATGGGATTCGCTATTTGAGCAGTAAAACAACTGACGTTGGCTGAAGTGCAGAGGATGTAAAATGTAGATTGGCAACAATAAGAAAACCTTTTCTGAAAAACAGAAATTTGTTTACATCGAATATGAATTAAATGTTCAAAAGTTTTTTCTGGAGGTATTTGGCTATAGCCTTGTACGGAAGTAAAACGACAGTGATAAGAAGTAGAGACAAGAACAAAATAAAAGCTTTTGAAACGTGGTACCTAAGAATATTACTGAAGATTAAATGAGTAGATCGAGTGACTAACGTAGATGTAATAATCGAATTGAGAAGTAAAGAATGTTAAGACAGAAAATCCTAGGAATCTTTGGTCCCACGTCAAATCAGCAAGCGGATCGATCTCACCAGAAACTCTGTGACCGTAATGGCACTGAAACGGAGGAAGACACAGAAAAGGCCGAAATACTAAACATGTTTTTCAAAAACATAGGAAGATCGCTCTGTAGTTCCTCCATTTTGTCGTTACACGAACCACTGCCAGATATCGAAATAAGTGACCATGGGATAGAATAGCAACAGAAGTCGCTCAACAAAGGAAAGAGCGCTGGACCTGAGGGGATAGCTCTATGATTCTACACAGAGTATTCGAAAGAACTTGCTGTTCTTCTAGCACCAGAACATATAGGTCTCTGGAGGAGCGAGGCGTTCGTAATGATTGAAAAAAAAAAGTGCAGAGGCAATTCCCATTTTTAAGAACAGTCTTCGAATAGACGCACAGAACCAAAGTATATCCAACGTGATTTATTGCAGAATTTTGGAAGAAGTTTTATACTCGGATATTACAACATTGCCGGAGACCGAAAATCTCCTCTGCAGTACTCTATATGGGTTCCAAAACCAACTATGTTGTGAAACTCAGCTCGCTCTGTTCGTCCACGAGACCAAGAAAGCAGAAGATACAGGCGCACACATAAATTGCTGTGTTCTTTGACTGCCGGAACGCACTCGTTTCTGTTTCGCAATAGTGCTTAATAAATAAAATATGAGTCTCTGAAATATCAAATCAACTGTGTGTTTGGATTGAAGAGTTTATAACAAACAGGCCATAGCATGTCATTCTCAACGAAGTCCTTAGACGTAAACGTAGCTAAGGCGTGCCCCAGGGGAATGTTATAGGACCATTACTTTTCACGGTATATATACACTGTAGCGCCAAAGAAACTGGTATAGTCATGTGTATTCAAATACAGAGGTATGTAAACGGGCAGAGTACGGCGCTGCGGTCGGCAACGCCTATGTAAGACAACAAGTGTCTGGTGCAGTTATTAGATCGGTTACTGCTGCTAAAATGGCAGGTTATCAAGATGTGAGTGAGTCTGAACGTGGTGTTATAGTCAACCCACGAGCAATGGGACGCGGCATCTTCGAGGCAGCGTTGAAGTGGGGATTTCCCGTACGATCATTTCACGAGTGAATGGCTACAGGAACAAATTTCTGAGTTTAAACACTTCTGCTGACCACCAAACTCTCCAGATATGAAAATCATCGAGCATATCTGGAATGCCTTGCAATGTGCTGTTCAGAAGAGATCTCCACCTCCTCGTACGCAGGGATTTATGGACATCTATGCACTATTCACTGTGTCAATTCCCTCCAGCACTACTTCAGACATTAGTCGAGTCCACGCCACGTCGTTTCGCTACACTTCTGCATGGTCGCAGGGCCCTACACGATACCAGGCGGGTATATCAGTTTCTTTGGCTCTTCAGTGTAGATGATCTAGAAGATAACGTCGGAAGATCCTGAGGATTTTCGCAGGTGATAATATTGTAAACAGAGAAGTCGCAACGCTGGGGGATTGCAACGAAATGCAGGAAGACCTGCAGAGTATCGACACTTGATGCGGGGAATGGCAATTGCACTTCAAGGTAAACAAATGTAACGTGTTGTGTATACTTACTCAGAAATACCCGTTAGTGTATTATTGCACTATTTCAGGCCGATCATTGAAAGCAGTTACATCTGTAAAATGTTCTGGTACATGCGTGCGGAGCGATTTGAAGTAGAACGAACACACAAAAGTAATCGTGGGTAAGGCAGATGTCTGACAGATTCACTGGAAGAATTATGAAATGTTCAGCCCACTCCAGAGGCAGACGCTGGAATAGAGGCGTTTTGCATCACGGTGTGGTTCACAATTAAAATTCCGAGAGCGTACATTCCTGAATGAGTCAGCCAGCATACTAATTCTCTCGGAAAGGCCATAAGATAAAAATCTGAGAGATTCGAGACCTTACGAAGGTTTACCAGCAATCATTCTCCCCCTGGACCATTCGCGACTGGAACAGGAAAAGGGCCAAGCGACACTGGTACAGAAAGTACCCTCCGCCGCACGCCGTGATGTGACTTGCGGTGCATAGATGTGGATATGGGTGTAGATTTTATTTCCGAACTTGGTTAAAGGATGGGGTCAGCATATCCTCAGGTCTCAAGAGATGGTCTGTTTGTTTGTGGAGGGATTGTGTGAGGGATAAATGGTTCAAATGGCTCTGAGCACTATGGGACTTAACATCTGAGGTCATCGATCCCCTAGAACTTAGAACTACTTAAACCTAACTAACCTAAGGACATCACACACATCCATGCCCGAGGCAGGATTCGAACCAGCGACCGTAGCTGTCGCGCGGTTCCAAACTGAAGCGTCTAGAACCGCTCGACCATACTGGCCGGCTGTGAGGGATAAAAATTGTTTATGGCGACCACGGCTTTCCTAGATTAAGCAAGTTCATGTGGATGCAGATTACTTTCTTGTGCAGAGACGAAAAGATTTATACAGCATAGACTAGAATAGCTGCATCAGACCAGAATGAAGAAGGAAAAAAAAAAAAGGAACGAACATAGTTCAAGTTGTGGGAAAGAGTGAACGAGTGCCAGTTCTTGGTAGCAGGGATAAAGTACTACTTGTACAGGAACGAGATTGCAGTTAAAACAGCCGAAAGACACGAAAGCAAAGATTGTACAAGTCACGGTGGGACAGCAGCCATAATTGATGAAGGAACTGTGCAGCAAGCATAGTAACAAGACTACTGCAAACCAGTGGAGACTGATGATTCTGACAACAGTGCGTTACAGGAAAAAGTACACAGGTTGCTGTCTACCGCTGCTACGAAACACAGTGGAACCCTCTGGAAAGCTCCGCCTAAGTTCCCTTTTCCGAAGCCAGTTTCACAACCACCTCAGTCCTGTCCTCGACTGAAACACAGACCTCGCTCCATCTCGGCCAATTTTAATGTCACTCTGCTATGCGGTAACTACAGTTTTTCCGTCTTTCGCCCCGAAGAAATAATGCGCGCCCGGCTGGAACACGGTGTAGGCATGTAACTCCTCTGCCGGCTGGGAATGTCAGTGAGGCACAGCCTGTCGCCGCAGGAGACAGCGGTTGTTAGAAGTCGGCCAGCGCGGACGCCCGCAGTTGGCCGGGCGTGCAATTAGCGACAGTAAATCCTCCGAGAACCGCGGACCTCCAAGGACGCGATCGTCACGCTCAAATCGCCGCTGACAATCCCTGCCAGCAACTGGTAGTGACATAACATGGCCGACCTGCCACCTGACAGCACTCAGGCCGGTCAAAATACTGGGGTTGCGTAAAATACGTTTCTTACTGATCTTCTTTTCCTTCTTGCACAAGCACTTGGAAGTCAAGACAAGAGGAGCCCTAAAGGAAGCCTAAAGAAGGGCTGTCAAACCGAAGTTCGAATGATACTTGGAACTGAAGCCAATAGAAAATGTCGAAACAAGATCGCATATTACAGCTGTGGCAACATCAAGGAGAGACTATGAAAATCGTACTTTATTTGCCTAAATCTTTCACTAGAGTATATCCTGCCAACTAGATACGGTATTTTATCGTTTTATATGCCATTTTTATTATTTTCTACTCCAATCAATGCCTATGGGAAGCGATCTGCGAGGTATGTGTTTTATTTAATTCAAACTTTTCCTTTATGATCAGCAGTCTTTATTTCATGTGCACTCCCTGTCTTTCATGAAATCCATTCTTTAGTTTAGACAAATTCTCTACTCTCTTCAAGCTTATAAACGGAGGGCTGAATCGTTGGAATGCTATAGCACAGAGGGGTGGGGGAGGGTAAGGAGGGAAATAGTGGCAGAGGAAACCTTACTTCTATGTTTTGATGTCTCGACCTACGTTACTTGGAGCGCATAGGTGAGACGACCTAATTTAAATCTTCTGTGCTATTAGGCCGTGGTCGACGTATGGAACTATTCCCTGATGTTTCCTTTCCGATTGCGGAAGACATCTTCAGAGGTTAAATGGCGAACTTTAACCAGAACTCGAGGGAGCTGCGAACATATAGGCAATATAGAGGGCGAGTTCTGGTTGCAATTCGCCATTTTGAAAAAGTCTCTCGCAGTCGGAGAGGAAACCTTAGGAGAAAGTTCTATGCATCGACCACGGCCTAATAGCCCGGAAGTGTTAAGTGATGGCAGTTTCAGCCGTGACAGCTTACATTATGTGATCAGCTAAATTTATCAGCCCCGCGAATCTCTGTGAATGATAAAATTGTAGCTTTCACTCTTCTTCCTTTGTCCTCAGCAACGTTTATCTGTATTACAGCATATTTGATCAGGCACAAGTTTATAAAATCCTTTCCCTTATTCCCATGAATCTAACCTCCCACCACATGCTGATCACTTTGCCTGTCAAGTTATCGTCAAGTCTTCATTTCCTAAGGGACATATTTCCGTCATGTAATTCTGTTAATGTTAATAAATAATACTAAATAATCCAAGGATTTGAATTCAATCTTTTACTTCAAGCTCCTCCCTCTCCTCTCTCCACCGGTTCATTTTGAGAGTCATCAGTAAATAGATTGAGAAATACATGAGGTACCACTAAACATTGTGTTTGTCTCCATAAGGCGATACTGTGCTTTTTGTTTCAATTGCTTTATTTTCAGGGCAAAACTTAATCAACCACGGTGTAGACATTGCACTTATGGGCTAAGACTCACAAGAGAGGCAGTTTGACTTTGCGCTTGGTAATGTAAGCAAGACTTAAGAAAAATCAACTCTCTTCCCCCACATTTGTCGAACAAGAAGAAACATCCGAAAATTACTTGAAATCAGTAGCAAAATACACGTGCACTGTAGGGAAAGACAATGTGTGCAAGAATCAAAAGGGTACATTGACAACGGAAGATCACTAGATATGCTAGAATTGCGTGGGTTAAGGCAAGAAAGCCGTCTTTCTATAATACTGTTTAACTTTTATATCGAAGAAGCAGCCAAAGAAGCAACCGTTTCAGGAATTGGATTATAACCGATGGTGAAAAGAAGTTAAAGTTCTCCGATGACGTTGCTCTCCTTTGTGAAAATAAAGAACGCTGGCCTGTGTAATGGAAGCAGCAGTCTACTGGGAACAGAATATGGATTGAGAGTGAATAAATGAATGTTGAAAATACTGAAGAGTAGCCAAAAACTAATAACTCTGTGATGAGACCCCGAGGAGTATGCGGACTGAAAGAGCGTGTAAGCAACACACCGCTCTCCAGGCCGTTGTCGTCTATCCAGACTTTGGTGCCGCTACTTCTCATTCGGGCTTCAGAACTGGCCTCACGGAGCTGAGTGCACACATTTCTGGCAGTAGCGGGAATTGTACCCGAAACCACCGCATGCAACTTAGATAAATTGATCGCTCAGATACTATTTTTTCACTACTCTTCGACAACTTTTCTTTTTTCTAAATAAGTTCTTGACTGCTAGAAAGCTCTTCGTGAAAACTGAGGATCTCTTCATCAAAACTGAAAAGCTCATATTTGAAACACAGAGAAGCTAAAAACTCCATTGCTAGAAATTAACAAACCTTCGATTACTGAGTTTCTTATTCGAGCTGCGTACCGACATTAAGGAGGAGAAAAAATGAGGTAAGCGTGAAGCTGAACATTTGGGAATCATGTAGGAGACTAAATTAACTAAACCTATTACGATGGAAGCTAAGTAATGCACTTGTAAAGAAAATCACATACAAGAAGATGAGGTAAACATTTCAAGAGTCTTGCTTCAGATTTGTAGTCAGTATCAGGTAGACACGACAAACGATACTGAATTCATGTACACACTGTCAGTATCCAACTTGCCGACATGCCGACATTACCACTACGAACGTGTTATACAGACGCTCAAGGAACTTAACTGACAAGGCAATGTAATACGTATATTAATTCTTGACCGTAAATTCACCATAAAAAGGATCGGTCCTATTCTATTCATATATTTCCTTTTAATAATTTTATATGGGTAACTGTATTCGTCTTTTAATGTATCACAATTTAGTTTCTTTGATAGTTATCAGTTTTAAAAGTTTGCTACATGTATTTTACATAATGTGTTTTTATCAGATTATGTTTTTTGCGTAAATTATGACCACATCTAAGCCGACAGTAGCGACATCTAGGGATGATGTAGGCAAACAGATATCTGGTAGCTACTGTACTTCAGAAGCCAGTTGCAATTATGACTGTGTGGACGATGCGGCCTATTCTACACCTTATTTTATATCTATATGACGATGCTATGCTGATTATATTTATATGTTTTGACGATGCCATTATGGCCTTATCACTTTAGGACATGGTGTAAAAAAGGTACGTTTTACCGTATTTTCTGTACATCTCCCTGATTGTATGATAGTATATTGTGATACGTATTGCTGTATTATGTTGAAAGACACACTGCTCACTAGGTGCATATATTTGTATATTATAGACCTGAGGATGGTCATTACGGACTGAAACCGGCCATCGTCATATTGTGTTCAAAGACTGGAATAAAAAACATTTAACTGACAAGTTCTGAAACAAGGCGACTTTGTTCTCGTGAAGTCCTGTCGGGTAAATTAAGGGATTCCGTATTTGCAAAAGACTTTGCAACAATTCTGCTTCATTTATCGTGAACAGCATGACTCCGAACTCTACAGAGAGAATTTCTGGGTTATTCGGGGATATTTTATGAGTATTTTGATATGAAAGACAGATTTCTCCGGCAGTCGGTCACAGAGTAGTTTCAGTTCATTTCGTTTCATACCACCATTTATCTTTGTAATGTAACCTTTTATTTGTCTGGCTCCTGATTATGCTGGTGGTCATGTTCAGATTTAAAATAGACAGAAAAAGATATGAGTCATAAAATGTTCTACCCACTTACAATAAGTGCAATATGGAAGAAGAACACAAAGTGACAAATAACACACCAATATATCGTTACATGTTTTGACAAATCAAGTACTGAATCATTAAAACTACTGTGTGTTTCGTGATGCTGATATTTAAGATCAGTACAAACTTGCATCTGCTAGACGGCACCACAGTACGCACAATTACAAAATAGAATTTATCATATTAAAATCAAGTCGAACAATGTACAAAAGAATATTAGCCTGTTAATATAACGTTGGTCAAAGAGTTCAACAGTTGTTACAACTGAAAATAATAAAATGTAGGAAGAGTATACGAAAAGATAAAACAACAATTCAAATGATCAGGTTGCTGACTGATAATGTAGGGTGCTCTCCAGTAAATTATGAAGTGGTTTAACAAATAAAATGCAAAATACAGAAGGAGAGAGTTTATTGCAGCCACCAGGTGCCACTTCCTTGCAGAGCACTGTATCTTCTTGTAGTCAGCAGTTGCTTATGTACCACACAAGTTGCCTATGTAATGGCGTCCAAATTTACTAAAACATCCCTCTGTTTCACGTTACGTATCGACAAGTTTCCAATAAAACCAGAATTAAATACTGAAAGTTTCAATTTTGCTATAAATTCTGTTTATGTTTTAGCAAGAGACTACGTTAAGTGGCCCTTTATATATCCTCACCCAATTTCTAGATAGTTCACCGATTCCGGAATCTAGGGGAATCTAGTACGACACTGACTGTGTATGCAAACAAAGTGATCGAACATAGGTAACGCCCGACAGGTATGCAATACACCTAACACACAGGTAACACGGCTACGGTGTTAATTGATCAAAGCTACTACGAAAACTATAGTAGTCTAAGCTTACTTGTGATAGTCTATGGTAGATTTACGACTCTGCCTAGAGGTAATTGGTATGTTTACCAGGTAGTCGTTTTCTTTGTGAACGAAGAGGGGGGAAAAGGGAGGGGGGGGGCAATATTGGTACAAGAAGTACCCTCTACCACATACTGTACGGTGGCATGCTGAGTAAAAGTGCAGATAGTAATGGGACGGTTGTGTTTGATGGTCAACAAAGCAGGCATGGCACATGTCGCGCTGGACTGTGCGTGTTCAGTATGGACTAGGCATCAGTGCAGGTTGTTTACGAGTAGTGCACACACCGTATTTGCATTCAGAGGCCGAGGCGATGTGCAATGAAAGACCTAGCAGAGTTCCAAAGAGGGCAGATTGGGGGGGCCCAATTGGTTGGAGCATCAGTAAGCAAGACAGCCAACTTAGCGAATGCTTCAAGAGCAACTGTTTCAACAGTCGTGACAGCCTACAGAGCAAATGGAGACATCGTCGTGTGAACGTAATAATGGGCGCAAATCAAAGCTAAATGACAGAGACCATCGTACGCTAACACAAATTCTGTCAAAACACAAAACTACGACGTCTAAAGTGGCTGCAGAGCTTCATAGCCATCTCGAGATCTCGATATCCCGTATCTATCGACACTATTCGCCGAGAACTCCTCAAAGCCAATATTTATGGAGGGGCCGCTATTCCGAAAGCTTTAAGAGATTGCCTGATTCCAACGGTTAAGCATGGAGGTTGAAGTACGATGAAGTGGGCAGTCATATCATGTTATCCTGCTGGTCCCATCATTACTGTCTAAGGCCGTGTTACAGCCAACGATTATGTGAACATTTTAGGTGATCAGGTGCACCCCTTGAGTCAAATGTTGTTCCCCGACAGTGATGCATATTTCAGGACGATAATGCACCCATTAACACAGCTAGGATAGTACAATCGTTGCATGAGGAGCATGGAACTGAAATGCAGCTTCTTCCCTGGCCAACACACTCGCCGGAGTCGAACATTATCGAACCCTTGTGGGCGGTGTTGTAGCAGATTTCCGCCTCCTTCATCAGTACAGGAGTTAGAGGAGGTTATGAGCGAAGAGCGACATACAGTCATGGAATGTGCGGCTGGTCCCGGCGGAGGTTCGAGTCGTCCCTCGGGCATGGGTGTTTGTGTGTGTGTGTTTGTGCTTAGGATAATTTAGGTTAAGTAGTGTGTAAGCTTAGGGACTGATGACCTTAGCAGTTAAGTCCCATAAAATTTCACACACATTTGAACATTTGAAGAGCGGCATAACATTCCACTGGAGACTAAACAATCATTATACGCCAGTATTCCAAGAAGAATCACAGCTTTATATTGAGCAAATGGGGTCCAACCAATTATTAATAAACCATTCCCAAGTGACTACAGGTGTCCACATTAGTTTGTCTATCCCCTGTATACAGTGACGAAGAAGTGGGATGAATATTGCAAGTTCATGGGGTCCTTGCCGCTACCGTATATGCTGCGCACAGTGGAGGACGGATGTAGATTACGGATTCAGAAGAGGCAGGAGAGGAGATGAGCACCGACGTAGGCGCGCCGCCTGGCGAGCCGGCGCCCTTCTGCCGCGCTCGGTCGCCACTCCGTCCCACGCCGGCCGCGCCTCCTCCGGGCCGCTTATTAACGACGGGCCAGTAAATCGGCAGCGTGTGAATGGCGGCGAAGATAGCATCGGACACCGGCCAGCAATTACGGCGGCCCCTCCCACAGGTGGCTCTGGGCGCTCTTCACGGCCGGGTGACCACACGACACGGCCGGTCTCCTCCAAGCGCCACAAACATTCGGTTCGTGTTGCAAGGATCCACAATTACTTCCATCTGGCTCTATTTGTACGTCGCCTTCAGGTTCAAATGGCTCTGAGCGCTATAGGACTTAACTTCTGAGGTCATCAGTCCCCTAGAACTAAGAACTACTTAAACCTAACTACCCTAAGGACATCACACGCACATCCATGCCCGAGGCAGGATTCGAACCTGCGACCGTTGCGTTCGCGCAGTTCCAGACTGTAGCGCCTAGAACCGCTCGGCTACCCCGGCCGGCTCGCCTTCAGGATTTACGCGCTTGAACATACAGTATTTAGCAGTTTTCAGTTCGAGATGCTTATTACAACGAAACTTTGTCTCGAAACCTGGCAGAAAATTCAGAGAGATTCTGGTCATACGAGAAGTACGTTAGCGGCAAGAAACAATCAATGCCTTCCCTGCGCGATAGCACTGGAGATACTATCGAAGAAAGTGTTGCCAAAGCAGAGTTACTAATCACAGCCTTCCGAGATGCCTTCACAAAAGAAGACGAAGTAAATATTCCAGAATTCGAATCGAGAACAGCTGCCAACATGAGTAACGTAGAAGTAAATATCCTCGGAGTATTGAAGCAACTTGAATCACTTAATAAAAGCAAGTCTTCTGGCCCAGACTGTATACCAATTAGGTTCCTTTCGGAGTATGCTGATGCATTATCTCCATACTTAACTATCATATACAACCGTTCGCTCGACAAAAGATCCGTACCCAAAGACTGGAAAGTTGCACACGTCACACTGTAAGTAGTCTGTTTAGGTTTTTATGTTGGTAACGCCACGTAGCGCTCTGTACGAAAATCACTGACTGTGCTGTGAGCAGTCTGTGGCTGATTGGCATTGTTGGAATTTGCTCGACATATGAAACGTCCCCTTAGAAAAATTATAAATGACTGTGCTGCTATACCCCTTACGTTATTTGTTTTTCAAACAGCTGAGCAGAACTGAACGTACTCCGACATTTGTCTCTTTACTTATTCTGATCAACACTAACCTGCCACACAATATTTTTGACGCAACGCAATCTGACTTTCAAAAATCCCTACAAAAGAATAGCCCTAACTAACATTAACCTATACATTTCACAAATCACTTACCTCACAAAAATCTTACTCGAACTACTGCAATACAGAGAGCGCCACTACTGCCAGCTAAATAAAAGATGCAAACTACTGAAGGCACTAACTACTGATTGGCATAGTTAGCAAATGAAAGATTTTGATAGAGAACAAGCAATGTATTTATCTTAATAGTGTTCAAAAGTCATAATACATATATCAGTCCATGACATCCAATATAACAAATTTACTCTTTCTGATGGACACACGTCCAGATCGTCCGCTCTCAAAATTCCGCCAACTCTCTCCCCACATCCACTACTGCTGGCGGCTCACCTCCAACTGCGCAAAGCTACGCGCTGTTAACAGCCAACTGCCCAACACTACAATAGCAAATTCCAACAATGCCAACCAGCCACAGCCAGCCGCAGTGGTCTAGCGGATCTAGGCGCTCAGTCCGGAGCCGCGCGACTGCTACGGTCGCAGGTTCGAATCCTGCCTCGGGCATGGATGTGTGTGATGTCCTTAGGTTAGTTAGGTTGAAGTAGTTCTAAGTTCTAGGAGACTGATGACCATAGATGTTAAGTCCCATAGTGCTCAGAGCCATTTGAACCATTTGAGCCAACCAGCCACAGACTGCACACAGCACAGTCAGTGATTTTCGTACTGACCGCTACGTGGCGTTACCAATATAAAAATCTAAACAGCCTACTTACATCAACAATATTCAAGAAAGGTAGTAGGAGTAATCCATTAGATTACAGGCCCATATAGTTAACGTCGATATGCAGCAGGTTTTTAGAACATATATTCCTCATCTTGTGTTCGAACACTATGAATTACCTCGAAGAAAACGGTCTATTGACACACAGTCAACATGCATTTAGAAAAAATCGTTCCTGTGAAACACAACTAGCTCTTTATTCACATGAACTACTGAGTGCTATTGACAAGGGGTTTCAGATTGATTCCGTATTTCTGGATTTCCGGAAGGCTTTAGACCAGGGCTTAACAACTGGCCGGTTTTGAGCGCAAGTACTCGCGTCTGCTCAGGCACGTGCTCGCGAGCAGGTGCAAGGTCGCGGAGTAGGGAGGGAGGGGAGGGAGAGGAAATGCGCGCGCACGTTTGAATGTGATCTCGCGTTCTTAGCAGATTTAACTAGCCATCTGAATGCTTTGAACATTTTACTACAAGGTACAGATCTGCTAATTACTCATTTCATAGATCAAATACGAGCTTTTCAAATGAAATTGACACTTTGGGTGAGTCAGCTGGAAACAGGAAATCTAGCTCATTTTCCTAAATTATCGTCCATGCAAGATGTTCACAAAGACTGTGAACGTTATTCAAATAGTTTAGTTGCCCTTAAGGAAGAATTTGATCAACGCTTTCAAGATCTGACAGCACCAGACAGTGATTTTGATCTGTTCTCCTCTCCATATTCAGCGAATATTGAAGAGATTCGTCCTGAGCTGGAACTAGAAATTATTGACCTGAAGTGTGACAGAGAATACAGAGACAAATTTCAGAACAAGAAAAAAATTTCGAATTCTGCAGACACTTCCCTCAGGATAGATTTCCTCGTTTGCACAAACTGGCGGCTACAATAATATCAATGTTCGGTTTCACGTATGTTTGTGAACAACTGTTGTCTGCAATGAAATGTAACAAGACGCGCCTGAGAAACGCATTGTCTGATCGAAATTTAAACTGCACGCAGGGCCTACAATAACAATTACTCCGAACGCAGACGCAATTGTAAAGGGCAAAAAGTACAAGATAACCGAGAATCCCACACTTCAGTGACACCTTTTATTGTGTAACAGTTCACAAATTAATACGAATGCAGAGGTATACACTAAGCTAATAAAATTATGTGGCACGTGTACATTCTCCTTCATTTGTTACATTTGTCGCAGTAATAATTCGCGAGTGATATCCCTGCAGGTGGCCGCGGATTTACATTGACTGGGGCAGCTGTTGTGTGCCCCACGTGACTCTCCCCACTCTCCGCTCTGGTCCGGTAGTGGGGGTAGCGTGCTCGCGCTGCTCCGTGCTCGCGCCTTGCTGCTCACAGCTTGCTCCGCGAGCACGTATGTTGTGAAGCCCTGCTTTAGACACAGTATCACACAAGCGGCTCGTAGTGAAATTGCGTGCATATGGAATATCGTCTCAGTTATGTGGCTGGATTTGTGATTTCCTGTCATAGAGGTCTCAGTTCGTAGTAATTGACGGAAAGTCATCGAGTAAAACAGAAGTGATTTCTGACATCCCCAAGGTAGTGTTATATGCCCTTTGCTGTTCCTTATCTGTATAAACGATTTGGGGGACAATCCGAGCAGTCGTCTTCGGGTGTCTGCAGATGACGCCGTCGTTTATCGACTAATAAAGTCATCAGAAGATCAAAACAAACTGAAAAACGATTTAGAAAAGATATCTGAATGGTGTGAAAAGTGGCAGTTGACCCTATATAACGAAAAGTGTGAGTTCATCCACATGAGTACTAAAAGGAACTCGTTAAACTTCGGTTACACGATAAATCAGTCTAATCTAAAAGCCGTAAATTCAGCTAAATACCTAGATATTACAATTACGAACAACTTAAATTGGAAAGAACACATAGAAAATGTTGTATGGAAGACTAACCAAAGACTGCGTTTTATTGGCAGGACACAGACCTACTAAGGAGACTGCCTACACTACGCTTGTCCGTCCTCTTTTAGAATACTTCTGTGCGGTGTGGGATCCTTACCACATAGGACTGATGGAGTACATCGAAGAAATTCAAAGAAAGGCAGCACGTTTTGTATTATCGCGAAATATGGGAGAGAGTGTCACTGAAATGATACAGGATTTGGGCTGGACGTTTTTCGTTGAGACGGAATCTTCTCACGAAATTCAAATCGCCAACATTCTCCTCCGAATGCGAAAATATTTTGTTGACACCGACCTACATAGGGCGGAACGATCACCACGATAAAATAAGGCAAATCAGAGCTCGTACGGAAAGATATAGGTGTTCATTCTTTACGCGCGCTGTACTAGATTGTAATAATAGAGAATTGTGAAGGTGGTTCGATGAACCCTCTGTCAGGCACTTAAATGTGATTTGCAGAGTATCCATGTAGATGTAGATGTAGAAGTAGACATGGAGGTAATGGAGCGTTAAGGGCGGATCTGGTGATTAAACAGCAGATCTCAGGAATTCAGATGGTGGGAAAGTTAGCACTGTAGTAAGTTCCGTAGTTTGGTTTGACGTTGTTTTGTCAAGGCGATTAAGGACGAGCCAAAGGGACAAGCTAAAACCTCTGCTTTAGCATCTTGCTTCCTGCAAGTTGTTTCATGCTCTTCTGTCGTTGATCTTTCTGCAGCCAAATCGTCAAATTCTTGGAGACAAAATAAGAACCCGATATGAAAGTGAAGTTACTTATTCTTTAATTACCACATGTGAAACTTCGCAAATGCAAATACTAATTTTGTTTCCTGTCGGTATAATTACCAACTTACGAATCATGAATCGGATAGGCACATTTTTTTCTAGAAGCTCCGTACACGCTTTGAAGTAGATTTTATGCCATCTATCAGTGTCCTCTATAGGCCCTCCAACGAAAATGAACTGCTGTGCTGCTAGTGTCGTTCTAGTGTCGAGGGAAAACGGACCTTCATTTGCATTGAGCGACTTTCATTAACTGCATTAAAATTCATATAGATATGGTGATGTGTTGGCAGAAGAGCCAACACCGTGTTGCTAGAGGAGGCCGAAATGCACGCGTTTAAGCTCCCGCAGACTGGCGTGAGGTCTGGAACAGTTAAAGTAGTTGAGTCTAATAAATAAAGTACGAAGCTCTTGGAATACTTAACTTTAATCCACAATTGGAGAACATCGCTCTTGTTGATACATGAATTATAATCTCAATATAAACTGGTAATGGCGCCTTGCTAGGTCGTAGCAAATGACGTAGCTGAAGGCTATGCTAACTATCGTCTCGGCAAATGAGAGCGTATTTGTTATTGATCCATCTGTGGCAAAGTCTGCTGTACAACTGGGGCGAGTGCTAGGAAGTCTCTCTAGACCTGCCGTGTGGCGGCGCTCGGTCTGCAATCACTGACAGTGGCGACACGCGGGTCCGACGTATACTAGCGGACCGCGGCCGATTTAAAGGCTACCACCTAGTAAGTGTGGTGTCTGGCAGTGACACCACATATGGTTCGAGATAAACATTAGTGGGAACGCCGTTCCCACTCATTCCCACTCAACTAAAGCACTGCTCTCAAGGAAATGAAGGGTGTCTCAAAAGGTACTACTTTAATGTGTTACAGCATCCAAACTAATTGAGATATTCACACTATGTGTAGCTTATATTATACACTACCTCACAAAGTTTCATGTCATTCAATCAGTTCACCATGTGTGACTTTGGTGTCACGTAAACTTCCAGTCTATATTCAAGTTCTACCGATACTCGGCGCAGCCTGCTGGCATCAACTATGGCAGTGGCAACAACTATTCAGTGGATCTTCCGAGCAAATTAAAATTGTGTGCTGGACCGAGACTCGAACTCGGGACATTTTGCTTACGCGGGCAAGTGCTCTACCAACTGAGCCACCCAAGGACGACTCGCGCTCTGTCCGCACAGCTTCAATTCTGCCAGTACCTCGTCTCCTACCTTCCAAACTTCACAGAAGTTCTTCTGCGAACCTTGTAGAACTAGCACTCCTGGAAGAAAGGATATTGCAGAGACATGGCTTAGCCACAGCCTGGGGGATGTTTCCAGAATGAGATTTTCACTCTACAGCGGAGTGTGCGCTGATATGAAACTTCCTGGCAAATTAAAACTGCGTGCCGGACCGAGACCCAAATTCGGGACCTTCGTCTCGGTCCGGCACACAGTTTTAATTTTCCAGGAAGTTTCATATCAGCGCACACTCCGCTGCAGAGTGAAAATCTCAGTCTGGAAACTATTGAGTTCTTTCAACCACTAATTTGGTTGACAGCCATTTGGTACACTCTGTCCTTGACGTATCCCCATAGAAAGAAGTCCGCCAGGGTAATGTCAGGCGACATAGGAGGCCATGAAATTGGACCACCACTGCCAGTCCAACACAGTGAGCCTTCTCGTGAACTGTTGTCATTAAATTTCACCCAAGGCAACCTGAACTCACACAGGCAAAACTTTGTGAATTTATCTGTCACACAATCCGGACTTCGTCTGAATAGCTCAATTAGTTTGGGTGCTGTAACACATTGAAATTGTAGCGTACTCTTAGAGACATCCTGTGTTTACTATGCTGGAGCTTAGAGCAAGTAGGTACGTAAATAATTTTTGTTTGGTGGTACATGTCTGCACTCCTGCTACGAACTGAAATACCTGCGCTACAGTAAGGCAGCACACCGCTATAGCCAAATGAAAATGACGCAGCCCGTCTCCATCTTACATTGAAGGGTTCGGCAATATTGTTTTGGCTAGCCATTTTGTCGGGTTATACAGTACACTAGAAAATGGCTACGGGTCTGAAGCTGTGCAGTAGTGACAAATACAAAATAAAAGGCCGGCCGGAGTGGCCAAGCGGTTCTACGCGCTACAGTCTGGAATCGCACGACCGCTACGGTCACAGGTTCGAATCCTGTCTCGGGCATGGATGTGTGTGATGTCCTTAAGTTAGTTAGGTTTAAGTAGATGTAAGTTCTAGGGGACTGATGACCTCAGAAGTTAAGTCCCATAGTGCTCAGAGCCATTTGAACCATTTTTGAACGAAATAAAAGTTGTTTACTGAATCATCATCATCATTTAAGACTGATTATGCCTTTCAGCGTTCAGTCTGGAGCATAGTCCCCCTTATAAAATTCCTCCATGATCCCCTATTCAGTGCTAACACTGGTGCCTCTTCTGATGTTAAGCCTATTACTTCAAAATCATTCTTAACCGAATCCAGGTACTTTCTCCTTGGTCTACCCCGACTCCTCCTACCCTTTACTGCTGAACCCATGAGTCTCTTGGGTAACCTTGCTTCTCCCATGCGTGTAACAGGACCCCACCATCTAAGCCTTTTCGCCATGACTGATACATCTATAGAGTTCATTCCCAGTTTTTCTTTGATTTCCTCATTGTGCACATCCTCCTGCCGTTGTTCCCATCTACTAGTACCTGCAATCATCCTAGCTACTTTCATATCCGTAACCTCAACCTTATTGATAAGGTAATTGCCCGCATCTCGTGGTCGTGCGGTAGCGTTCTCGCTTCCCACGCCCGGGTTCCCGGGTTCGATTCCCGGCGGGGTCAGGGATTTTCTCTGCCTCGTGATGGCTGGGTGTTGTGTGATGTCCTTAGGTTAGTTAGGTTTAAGTAGTTCTAAGTTCTAGGGGACTGATGACCATCGATGTTAAGTCCCATAGTGCTCAGAGCCATTTGAACCATTTTTTTGATAAGGTAACCTGAATCCACCCAGCTTTCGCTCCCATAAAACGAAGTTGGTCGAAAGATTGAACGGTGCGCAGATAACTTAGTCTTGGTACTGACTTCCTTCTTGCAGAAGAGAGAAGGTCGTAGCTGAGCGCTCACTGCATTAGCTTTGCTACACCTCGCTTCCAGTTCTTTCACTATGTTGCCATCCTGTGACAATATGCATCCTAAGTACTTCAAACCGTCCACCTGTTCTAACTTTGTTCCTCCTATTTGGCACTCAATCCGTTTATATCTCTTTCCCACTGACATTACTTTTGTTTTGGAGATGCTAATCTTCATACCATAGTCCTTACATTTCTGATCTAGCTCTGAAATATTACTTTACAAACTTTCAATAGAATCTGCCATCACAACTAAGTCATCCGCATATGCGAGACTGCTTATTTTGTGTTCACCTGTCTTAATCTCACCCAGTCAGTCTATTGTTTTCAACATATGACCCATAAATAATATGAACAACAGTGGAGAAAGGTTGCAGCCTTGTCTTACCCCTGAAACTACTCTGAACCATGAACTCAGTTTACCGTCAACTCTTAACTGCTGCCTGACTATGTAAAGACCTTTAATTGCTTGCAAAAGTTTGCCTCCTATTTCATAATCTCGTAGAACAGACAATAACTTCCTCCTACTGAATAAAAGAACATTTTAATTGACGACAGCCCGTGTGGCAGGTTATCATTTAGAGCAGGGCTTCCCAACGTGTGGACCCCTTAGGGGTCCGCCGGTTCTTTCTAGGGGTCCGCGGCCACATTTCACCAAGTCGTGTAAAATAATGAGTAAAATTATTGAATAAAAATGTGAAAATCAAATTCATCACTACTTTTTTTCGTGTGAGAAACATGTGTATTTCTACTTCAGGTCGTATCCCCAAGCAGCCTTTGCGGTTCATAAGTGAGAACGTATACACAGTTTAGTGCCAGGAAATGCGGCTTCTCTGATCGTCTGTTTCGCAAAAATACGGGGGTCGTTTGTGCGCCGGCTCACGGCGCTAGATGCGCTGAAACCTTTTACGCATGCGCGGAGCGAGCTTTGTCGACCAATCACAGCGCTCGCTAGCACGTATGCGGCCCCAGGCATCATTAAATGTTGAACTTGCTTTGTCAGTGCACTACCTGTTTCATAAGTCGATTTTTGACCAGTTTATTACTTCTAACATGGATCGGTGGCTGAAGTCAGGATCATTGAAAAAGGGTGCAGTTTTTCCGTCTCCTTCACAACAAGGGAAGTTTCCAGTTGAAATAAATGAGGATGGAGGACGACCAAAGGAAGACTTTACATACATTCGAAAATTTTTCTTGGGATTTCATGAAACCCCCCCCCCCCCCCACACACACACAAACACACACACACACACACACACACACACACACACACACACACACACGACTGTTACGAAATATGCATGCTCCTTACACAACAGTAGCCAAAAAGTGGAAGTGAACAGACCATAAGCGGCAGCTTGTCAACAGCGAGCAGTTTGGACGTGACGTTGATTGCTCTTGGAGGAAGGCAGCTCCATCGTGTGAAATTTCAATTACGAAGTAATTTTAATCAGGATATAGTGCGTTGAACAAAGGGAGTAAATCCAGTAGTAAGTGTCTGGATACAGTGGCTATTCAAATTGGATTGTTGATTTCAAGTTGTTTTCATTCATCTCTAAACCAAAGACTATTGATACTGCGTGGGGGGGGGGGGGGGGTCATTGGGAACATGGCACTTGTATTAAGAAGATTTCAGTTCCCATAGGTTTCGCTCTGAAATTTAAAGTTACTTTGCTCGTGACTGACTAGGGGTCCGCCATGGATATTCGACTGAAGAAGGGGTCCGCCAGCTAAAAAGGTTGGGAAGCCCTGATTTAGAGCATTCGGTTTAGCTGCGGACCTCGTTACCACTGAAATACTCTCCCAGGGTGTCCAGGTTCCCAGTACTATATTTGTTACAGTGATGGTGATATGCCGGCCGCTGGTGGCCGAGCGGTTCTGGCGCTACAGTCTGGAACCGCGCGACCGCTACGGTCGCAGGTTCGAATCCTGCCTCGGGCATGGATGTGTGTGTTGTCCTTAGGTTAGTTAGGTTTAAGTAGTTCTAAGTTCTAGGGGACTTATGACCTCAGCAGTTGAGTCCCATAGTGCTCAGAGCCATTTGAACCATTTTTTTTGATGGTGATATGTGCTCCACGCAGAGGCGTACCTGCAAGGGATACGTCTTCCCACGTAACGTCGATGTCTCGCCCAGTTACGGAGTTGTATCATTTATTCAGCCACTGGCTGCAGCTCGTGAATACGCAGACTGCAGGCGCGCGTGTCGACATAGCGGCCACGCAGCCATTACTCTCGGCTCTATTTTAGGAGAGCAGACGCCCCGCGAGGGTCTCTCCGCTGTCGCGGCAGCCACCACCTGCCTCGGCCTTATATGAGCCGCCCGTGACGTCACGGAGACATTCCGGAGTGTCGGATATAAAACTGGCGCGTTGCGACACGCACAGGTACGGCAGTAGCGGGGCGGCGGCGAGGCAGCCCATTACAAAACGCAGCGCCTCCGCGTTTGGGCCCCGCGTAGAAATACACGGGCTCTGGAGAGACAAAGGACGGCGTCCATTCCGCTGGAAGGGCTGCATTCGTCGTCAGCCCGGCGCTGCGTTGGGCAACTCCGGCCCGCCTCTCTCCAGAGTACACAGCGCGTGTTGGGACGCCTTGTTCATCTCAAATATGTGCTCTGGGCCAACACGAGGCACAGATGTCGTGTACCAGCGTTCTTTTATTGTGTACCCCGTTTGTTGCCGTCGAACGATGATCACTTATGTTTAGTTCTCTGGTGGCCTTCGTCTGTGTTATGGTCCGTGAGTATAATATTTTAGCAAGTAAAGAGACAACATTACCTCCACAAGAGGCTTCAGAGTCACCTCAGTATCGCATTAGCGAACGGACGGATAGTTTATGTAATAATTTATTACGTCATAGATAGCTCGAAAATTATTAAGGTCACATTTCCAGATTCAGTACTTTATTATCATCTTTATGTGCTATTAATCCACTAAACAACTTCGTCAGGATATAAAACAATTATAATTAAGCAGCCTGAACTTCATTAAGTCTTATAAAACAGGTCATTTATTAAGTGAGGTCCATAATTTAATACAGGGTGTTTCCGTAAGAGCGTGTAAAAATTTAACAGCACGTAGAGGATGACCCACTGAATCATTTTAGGTACGGAACCTGGAGTCGGACAAGCCAGCTTAAGGAGGCAATAGAAATAAAATCACATTACTGAGCACTTATTTTATTTATACAGGGTGTTACAAAAAGGTACGGCCAAACTTTCAGGAAACATTCCTCACACACAAATAAAGAAAAGATGTTATGTGGACATGTGTCCGGAAGCGCTTAATTTCCTTGTTAGAGCTCATTTTAGTTTCGTGCACCTACGCTCAATGGAGCACGTTATCATGTTTTCATACGGGAGACTCTACCTGTGCTGCTAGAATATGTGCCTTTACAAGTACGACACAACATGTGGTTCATGCACGATGGGGCTCCTGCACATTTCAGTCGAAGTGTTCTTACGCTTCTCAACAACAGATTCGGTGACCGATGGATTGGTAGAGGCGGACCAATTCCGTGGCGTCCACGCTCTCCTGACCTCAACCCTCTTGACTTTCATTTATGGGGGCATTTGAAAGCTCTTGTCTACGCAACCCCGGTACCAAATGTAGAGACTCCTCGTGCTCGTATTGTGGACGGTTGCGATACAATACGCCATTCTCCAGGGCTGAATCAGCGTATCAGGGATTCCGTGCGACGGAGGGTGGATGCATGTATCCTCGCTAACGGAGGACATTTTGAACATTTCCTGTAACAAAGTGTTTGAAGTCACGTTGGTACGTTCTGTTGCTGTATGTTTCCATTCCATGATTAATGTGATTTGAAGAGAAGTAATAAAATGAGGTCTAACATGGAAAGTAAGCGTTTCCGGAAACATGTCCACATAACATATTTTCTTTGTTTGTGTGTGAGGAATGTTTCCTGAAAGTTTGGCCGTACCTTTTTGTAACACCCTGTATAACAGTGAAGAGCCAAAGAAACTGGTACACCTGCCTAATATCGTATAGGCGACGCTAGCACGCAGAAGAAACGCAACACGACGTGGCATGTACTGTGTGTGAAATCGTATGGGACTTAACTGCTAAGGTCATCAGTCCCTAAGCTTACACACTACTTAACCTAAATTATCTTAAGGACAAACATACACACACCCATGCCCGAGAGAGGAGTCGACCCCTCCGCCGGGATCAGCCGCACAGTCCATGACTGCAGCGCCCTAGACCGCTCGGCTAATTCCGCGCGGCGTGGCATGTACTCCACTAACCTCTGAAGTATTGCTGGAGGGAAATGACAACGTGAATCCTGCAGGCCTGTCGATAAATCCGTAAGAGTACGAGAGGGTGGAGGCCTCTTCTGAACAGCACGTTGCAGAGCATCCCAGATATGCTCAATAATGTTCGTGTCTGCGGAGTTTGGTGGTCATCGGAAGCGTTTAAAGTAAGAAGAGTGTTCCTGGAGCCACTCTGTAGTAATTCTGGACGTACGGGGTGTCGCATTGTCTTGCCATAATTGCCCAAGTCCGTCGGAATGCACAATGGACACGAATGGATGCAGGTGATCAAGCGGGATGCTTACGAACGTGTCAGCTGTCAGAGTCGTATCTAGACGTATCAGTTGTCTCATGTCACTCCAACTGCACACGCCCCACACCATTACAGAGCCTCCACCAGCTCGAACAGCCCCCTGCTGACATGCAGGGTCCGTGTATTCATGAGGTTGTCTCCCATACCCGTACACGTCCATCCTCTCGATACAATTTGAAACAAGACTCGTCCGACCAGGCAACACGTTTCTAGTCATCAACGGTCCAATTTCGGTGTTGAACACGCATGCCTATACCAGTCTGTTTGGCGCTTCAGTGTTGTCTGAGTTACCACCACTGACACAATGATCGTACCGTTGTCTTAAGGGTCTCCGGAACGCCCTATACTTGCAATGTTAAAATAACGCTTATAAATTACATATTTGAGGTAGGAAGTTGAACTTTTTACAGATTATTTACTGGAATATGGGCTACAACTTAACACAGGGATTTTACAAAATTTTAGTTCAGTTATTAAAGATGATTTTTTTTCAACTGTAATGAAAATTCACAACATTTTTTTGCAATTTTTTATTTATATATTCAAAAATATACAGTTTTTTGGAAAAAGGCTGTGTTAAATTATGCAGAAGGTACTGGGTAACATTTACTGAAAGTTTGAAACAAATATGTTTGGAAGATCTTTAGAAAACATGTAATTAGTATGAGAAAATAAAAGTTTTGGGAATTGAGCGACAAAGATTGGATTAACTTTTTAGTGAATTCCAGGTCCATAGGATGGATTATCTTCATCCTCTGCAAACTCCTCCTCCAGCTTCCTCTTGTTCCTCCTCCTGTTTACTCTTGCTTGTATTTCTAGACTCTTTACAGCCCTGTCTGCAGCCCGAAGGCGTTCCTTGTCTAAAGCAAGCATCGCTCGTACCATGTTAGAACCTATCTTCATTCCCATATTTCTAAATACCTTGCACCTTACAATGTTGCCATCATTGAAAGTCGCAACAGCATCATACACACCAAAGTGAAGTGTTTCTATTCCAACAAATACAGTCTTCGGGATTCTCGACCATATAACACTATTTACACTTTCATTGGGGTTTTCAGTTTTTCCGTGAATACACTTTTTCAACAGTTCAGGTGCTGCTAAGTCTCTGAAAATAGGTTTTATCACCTCAATTATTGCGTGAGGCAGACTGTGCTTATGAGTGTACACTTCACCAGTTAGCAATCCTTTGTTATATTTACACCAACTGTCTTCTTCTTTGGGACACAAGCTATGTTGGGGATTTTCATCGTCTTTATTGTTTACAGTAATAACACATACCTTTGGCTTTCCAACATTTCTCCTTTTCTTAAAAGCCTTCAGAGGATTTCTAATAACTTGACTTTTACTCATTATTATACTTCAACAAAACAGAGACTCAAGAAACAGAATTAATTACGAATATTTTCGAGATAACGACAGAGTAAATAAACATGAAACAATCGACAATCACACCAGCGATATATATTGAACCATCACAGGTTAGCCACAACACATACTTTATCTCACATCACTAAAATGTACCTGATGAACACGGACGTTAATAATAACACCATTTGACAGCAGTTTAACAGCGCCACAGTGGGTCACGCCCATGTAGAACACATTTCAAAAAAAATTTAAAAATAGTTGTAGTCTTCGGAATTGAATAAATTACATATCTATTAAAAGGTAATAGTCCGCAGATTCAGAAAACGCAAAAAAGTAAAAATTGAACTTTTCATGATTTTGAGCCTTTCCGGAGCCCCTTAAGAAATGTGCTAAAACTGACAGCTGTCAACCACAATGCAAGCATGACATCTGCCACCTTCCATATTTCTTCCTTCCAATGAAAAATTCTCCCGTAATCGTCTGTCGTGAGAAATAAACACTCGTCGTAACGAATGATGCCTGTCAAAATCGTTCCCTGTACAGCCTTTCAGCAGCGAGAGCATTCAGCGTGCTTCACTGCACAAAGGTGCATGTCAGTGAGTTCCGCGAAACAGTACCGGTACTGTACGTCTCTGAATAGCTCTCAGTAATGAATGGGTCTGGCGTTGATTCATTGCACTTTCTGTCATGGGGCAACGTAAATACGATACACCAGAGCCACCTTATGGACAAGTAAAGTAAACAAAACTTGCGTCATGACTTTCTAGGAATCAGGCTCGTCGTCCTCGTTTCCTTGCAGGAAATAAAGAATGTAAATAAACAACACAGGACGTGTAAGCTTGTACGAATGCTGGTTGTAAACATGTTGGAAAAGAGTAATGCTAGACAAAGCAGGAGACAAGTTTACTTCCATATCTCCTTCAGCTGGCTTCTCCGACGCCGGGGCCGACCGGAGTGGCCGTGCGGTTGTAGGCGCTACAGTCTGGAACCGAGCGACCGCTACGGTCGCAGGTTCGAATCCTGCCTCGGTCATGGATGTGTGTGATGTCCTTAGGTTAGTTAGGTTTAATTAGTTCTAAGTTCTAGGTGACTGATGACCTCAGAAGTTAAGTCGCATAGTGCTCAGAGCCAATAGCCGACGCCGGGTTCCCTACCTCAAATTTTTCAGTGGAGCACCCACTACGTCCTGTTACAAGTTTGCACGCTCTTACGAAAGCATCCTGTATGTCACGATAAGATGTTGTTGTGGTCTTCAGTCCTGAGACTGGTTTGATGCAGCTCTCCATGCTAATCTATCCTGTGCAAGCTTCTTCATCTCCCAGTACCTACTGCAACCTACATCCTTCTGAATCTGCTTAGTGTATTGATCTCTTGGTCTTCCTCTACGATTTTTACCCTCCACGCCGCCCTCCAATGCTAAGTTTGTGATCCCTTGATGCCTCAAGACATGTCCTACCAACCGATCCCTTCTTCTAGTCAAGTTGTGCCACAAACTTCTCTTCTCCCCAATCCTATTCAATACCTCCTCATTAGTTACGTGATCTACCCACTTTATCTTCAGCATCCTTCTGTAGCACCACATTTAGAAAGCTTCTATTCTCTTCTTGTCCAAACTGGTTATCGTCCATGTTTCACTTCCATACATGGCTACACTCCATACAAATACTTTCAGAAACGACTTCCTGACACTTAAATCTATACTCGATGTTAACAAATTTCTCTTCTTCAGAAACGCTTTCCTTCCCATTGCCAATCTACGTTTTATATCCTCTCTACTTCGACCATCGTCAGTTATTTTGCTCCCCAAATAGCAAAACTCCTTTACTACTTTAAGTGTCTCATTTCCTAATCTAATCCCCTCAGCATCACCCGATTTAATTTGACTACATTCCATTATCCTCGTTTTGCTTTTGTTGATGTTCATCTTATATCCTCCTTTCAAGACACTGTCCATTCCGTTCAACTGCTCTTCCAAGTCCTTTGCTGTCTCTGACAGAATTACAATGTCATCGGCGAACCTCAAAGTTTTTACTTCTTCTCCATGAATTTTAATACCTACTCCGAATTTTTCTTTTGTTTCCTTTACTGCTTGCTCAATATACAGATTGAATAACATCGGGGAGAGGCTACAACCCTGTCTCACTCCTTTCCCAACCACTGCTTTCCTTTCATGCCCCTCGACTCATGAAAGGGAAGCAGTGGTTGGGATAGGAGTGAGACAGGGTTGTAGCCTCTCCCCGATGTTATTCAATCTGTATATTGAGCAAGCAGTAAAGGAAACAAAAGAAAAATTCGGAGTAGGTATTAAAAGATATACAGTTTATTTGTATACAAAACTTCATGATGTTCAGAACGCTTAACTGATTATTGTATATATTGAAACTGTTTGGTGGATAAATTACATATTAAGATGACAATCAAGTGTTGAAAATGCTAATGAGGACATCGTAATTTTTCAGCAATCCTGAACGTAATACATTATTATACAAACGTTTCAAAGGTCGCGTACTTTCGTTTGGCAATATGTCAAATTAAAAAAAGAAAAAAATATTCTGACAGGTTTCGTTCTCTCTGAGAGTATTTCGTAACTTGTGATGTACGTAGGAACCGTAGGAAGTAAATTACACATGTCGTCCTACGCTAAGACCTTTGCGCAACAAGAGTGGCGTTCTGGGAGAGGAGAGTACATGTTCAAGGTTTCCCGCAGAGACAGTTCTGCTGCTGTGCAGATGACAGGTGGCAGAGTGTGGGAGTGAAAGAGCACGTCAACTGGAAACGTACTCCACAGCTGAAGTAAGCGGGACGTCCGCGGCTCGTGTTGTGTTCGTGCCGTTTATTGCTTTTCATCTTGTCTTTACGGTACTGCCGCCTCGTTTCTTATTCGATTTACTGGTGTCACTAAGTTGCTGGTTTGCTTGTCCATGAGTGGCAGCAGCAGCGCTTATCGACAAGAGCACTGTCGTATTATCTCTGGAGCGAACGTTGGTATTTCCGGGTCGTCGGCTGTCGGGAGTTCAGTCCTGACACTTAAATGTATACTCGATGTTGAGAAATTTCTCTTCTTCACAAACTCTTTCCTTTCCATAGCGAGTCCACATTTTATATCCTCTCTACTTCCACCATCATCAGTTATTTTGCTCCCCAAACAGCAAAACACATTTACTACTTTAATTGTCTCATATCCTCATCTAATTCCATCCGCATCACACGATTTAATTCGACTACATTCCATTATCCTCGTTTTGCTTTTGTTGATGTTAATGTCATACCCTCCTTCCAAAATGCTGTCCATTCTATTCAGCTGCTCTTCCAGGTCCTTTGCTGCCTCTGACACACTTACAATGTCGTCGACAAATTTTAATTCCTCTTCCAAATATTTCTTCTGTTTCCTTTACCGCTTGCTCAGTATACATCGGGAATAGGCTACAACAACGACTCACTCCCTTCTCAATCACAGCTCCCCTTTCGTGTCCCTCGGCTCTTAGAACAGCCATTTGGTTTCTGTATAAATTGTAAATAGCCTTTCGCTCCCTGCGTTTCATCCCTGCCACCTTCAGAATTTGAAAGAGAGTATTCCAGTTAACGTTGTCAAAAGCCTTCTACAAATCTACAAATTCAAGAAGCGCAGGTTTTCCTTTCCTTAACCTGTCTTCCTGTCTTCTAAGATGAGTCGTAGGGTCAGTATTGCCTCACGTGTTCCAACATTTCTACGGAACCCAAACAGATCTTCCCCGATGTCGGCCTATACCAGCTTTTTCATTCACCTGTAAAGAATTCGTGATAGTATTTTGCAACCGTGACTTATTAAACTGATAGTTTGGTAATTTTCACACCTGTCAACACCTGCTTTCTTTGGTATTGGAATAATTATAGTCTTCTTGAAGTCTGAGGGTATCTCGCCTGTCTCACACATCTTGTTCACCAAATGGAAGAGTTTCTTCATGGCTATCAGTAGTTCTAATGGAATGTTGTCTACTCCCGGGGCCTTGTTTCGACTTAGGTCTTTCAGTGCTCTGTCAAATTCTTCACGCAGTATCATATCTCCCATTTCATCTTCACCTGCGTCTTCTTCCATTACCATAATATTTCCCTGAAGTAAATCGCCCTTGTATAGACCCTCTATATACTCCTTTCACCTATCTGCTTTCCCTCCTTTGCTTAGGACTGGTTTTCCATCTGAACTCTTGATATTCATATGGCGGTTCTCTTTTCTCGAAAGGTCTCTCTAATTTTCCTGAGAGACAATATTTGAATAAATTGCCAACAATGCGTTTGGAATGATTATTTAATGGTTTTTCGCAATCTGATAACTGCTCGATTTTGGAAAGAATATTCTGTGCCATAAGCAGAATAGAACCAATGATGAATATAGTACATGGAATTGATGCATGCAGTAGAATATACCAAAGTTTAGCCCTTACATATTGATGAATATCTGAAGTAATGTGGCCAGGAGTGCTTTTAGTAAACTGAGGTTACCAAGCGAAGAAGCAATATGTTTGAAACAGAAATTTTATGACCAGTGTTTACTTCCAGTTTTGATTTACGGCAATGATATATACGTTTTTAATGTGAAAGCCATTCAAAAATCGAAGGGTTTTGCAGAGCACAATGAAGAAACAGTGACGCAAACCATTATATCAGGAGATTAGATGAAGGATGTATTTCTGAGCAATGAAAATCAACTGGACATAAAGCAAGGTCAAAGGACGGGAGATGGACGAAGAAATTTCAAAAGATAATAACAGAGAGACACAACAACCACATAGGACGGTACTAGATGGTTGCAGGTACAGCATAGTTGTTACAGTCTACATAAACCAGTTCATAGATGTTGGTCTCTGTTTGAATGCGTATACGATTGCAGTTAACCCCCTCAGCGTCAGTTAAGGCCTGTAGATGGTGTACTGAATCACCGAAAATCGGTACCCATATAATAATTAACATGGAAAGGACGGCCAAAATCCCTCAGACGTTCAGTCAAAAGGATGGACACAGAAAAACAAGGGAGAAAGGCAGACGTTGTTAGAAAAGTGCAACAGCAGCAGGAAAGCATATCGTCAACGCCCGTAATTCGTGAACAAGTCCATTTAGTCTATATGCCGCGTGGAAGATAAGATGTTGATTTGATGAATAACACCTCCAGTTACTAAAAAGTTCTTTATTTTACTCTGCGGCCAACTTCTATTATTATACTGGAATCTGACTTTTTTAATTATTTTACTCGGTCTCGCCAAGTATAATTTTCAGATTCTACGATCTCGTACTAGAAAATGACTCCAACATAAAAGCCGAATCTGGTTGCCGAGTACAATACACCACATTTTTAGCAACTGGAGGCCGCAGACTTTCGGCATAAGAAATCATCCTCATTCTGCCAACGGCCTTGTGAAAGGGGGCGGAGGAGCGGACAAAGGTTCAGGGCACTCTCTGGCCCATTGGGGTGGGAAACTGCCCCTAAGGGCGGAAGGATCAGCAATGATAAACGGCATGCGGCTGCAGAAGCGAAGTAAACCACTGCATTAAATTGACATTATGTGTATGCACAGTACCTGTGGCCTTTAATTGTAATTCATGGCGAGCCGCATCAAATCAGTCAAAAGACTAATTAGAAAAAAAGAAAAAGTGGAGCTGTTGCTCATCAGTTCACTACCTGTCGTGCCGTCGACTATCAGAAACGGTAGAAACGTGTTTTCAGATCTTCTCACAATTTTCTCGTAAAGTATTGCAAATACCTCATTATTTTAATGCACTTTGAACATTTCCACTCATTATTGTATTAGAAGGAAAGTCGTTAGAGTGAGAAAGCGATCGTTGAGAATACATTGTGTTCAGCTTCACTTTTATCTTCCAGGTTCCTTTTCGAGCAGTTAGTTACTCAGTTTAACTGAAGCAATAATTCCATAATGATAAACTTCAAGCTCAAACCTGTAATATATAAAACTTTCGTTTCCATTCTTAGATGGCAGTTGTACGGTGTAGCTCCTCATTGACGCCGTCAATTATCATTTGCTTCAAGATAGTAGACGCCAAGTTAGTCACCCTATATCTTTACTCATCTTTGTGCATAAAGGTTTAACCAAATTTATCTAGATATAAATCACTTTCTACTACACTTTTTTAAATCATGTATTGAAAATCTTGATTTGTAAAAATCATTGTAGTGTCTTACATACGTTCCACGTCTCCTCATAAACCACTGCATCAATTTCAAACGAACTTTGCTGACACGTCACCTACTATCTTGAAAGAAGCACTGTGGGAGTAAGGATCATCTACCTGTCACTGGGATCGGGGTGAAAAGGGATTGACATAAAAGCGCATCTGGGGAATGTCTGGAGCAGTTTTAATCAAATATTTGTTTAAAAATACTACCGACCCTAGGGTTGAGGGTCGCTGTGACAAGACGTTAAATGTAAAAATGTGGGTAAGTATCAATCTCTTTATCTACACACAATCTACGGGTTCGATAACGTGTCACCCCTAGGGATAAGGAGAGGCGGGGCGAAAGGACGGAGATGAAAATATGTATCAAAGTATCTGTGTCAATCTGGGAGCAATTTCTAAAAAATTTTCCGACTCCACTGGGGCCCGCACCGCACAATAGCTCTTGGTTCGGTGTGGGGCGGCGGTGGGATGGGTGGACTGCTGTGGCGTGTTGTGGGGTTGTGAATCACTGAGGGCTACGGTGGGACGAAGCCTCTCCCTCGTTTCTAGGTCCCCGGTTTAATACAATACAATATATAGGTTTGAAATGACATATGCTTACTCAAGCGGTCAAAAAGTTTGTATCTCATAAACCACAAGGTTGAAGATGGAATGAAAATTGCTCCTGTGGCACGCTACCCACAGCTCTTGCGAGCCCATGGACATGAAAAGACAGTAAATAAAACAGTGAAATACTTTGAATGGGCCTATCTGTGGCACGCTATCCACAGCTCTTGCGACGCCATGGATATGAAAAGACAGCAAATAAAAACAGTAAAATACTTTGAATAGGCATAGGCCTATCTGTCGAACAGGTAGCTTCTAATACAGTTTTTCATCAAACACTTCCTAGGATATTTTTTGAGAACATTTGTAGTGGGGAACACCGGTCAGGCAAAAAGTACTTTAAAAATGGACTCAAACAGTCTCGATGGCAAAAACATTTATTTTGGTGGTAACCGGTTTCGGTCAGTTTTTAACAATCCTCAGAGCCTCATACCACGACGGTAGGTGGTGGTGATGAATAGAGCGTGCGTTGTAACTCCACGATCGTCAACTGATCAGTAACTGCCAGTTCACAGCCAGCGATTTGCGTCTTTAACACTTTTGAGCACCTTGATATCACCAAATTCTGCAGCAGTGTTTTCCAACGATTATGTACTCTATCTATGCGGTGCATCTTTCTGTTCATAAACGCTACCTTCATGTAACTCCACTTTAGCAACGAAAGGAAGTAATAGAGAACTGTACATCATCACTTAAAACTTCCGGGCTGATAGGCCGTGGTCGAAGTATAAAACTGTCTCCTAACGTTTCGTCTCCGACTGCGGGAGACATCTTCGGAGGTAAAGCGGCGAACTGACGTTCGCAGTTCGCCGCTTTACCTCCGAAGATGTCTCCCGCAGTCGGAGACGAAACGTTAGGAGACAGTTTATACTTCGACCACGGCCTATCAGCCCGGAAGTTTTAAGTGATGACAATACCGGCCGTGAAAGTTTACATTGTATGAGAGAACTGTACAGTTCCGTGTCAACCTGTCAACAGACGCCTTGCCAGAAACCGGGTATTTCGGTTGGCTGAATTCGAACTTAATAATTCTCCCTGTAGATTACTCTGTTGTTACACAGGAGTATTACACACTGTACAGTTAGTGTGCTTCAGAAAATATGAGAGAGATCCGGATGAATCGGAGACCAGGAGGAAAGTTCCCTGTAATATCATTGTTATTTTCACTTCATAGTTCAGAGTTTCAGTACCGGTATTCAAAATTTTTCTTTTACTAGACAATAAATCACAGGCTACGAGTATATTTTGCTGTCTGTCAAAGACATTTGACTGTGTAAATCACAACATCCTTTTAAGTAAATTAAAATATTACTGTGTAGTATGGAACCGCGCGACCGCTATGGTCGCAGGTTCGAATCCTGCCTCGGGCGTGGATGTATGTGATGTCCTTAGGTTAGTTAGGTTTAAGTAGTTCTAAGTTCTAGGGGACTGTTGACCTCAGAAGTTCAGTCCCATGGTGCTCAGAGCCATTATTGTGTAACAGGAAATGCTTCCAAATGGTTCAAATCCCGTATCTCTGACAGAAAACAAAGTATGTCAGTAGGAAAGAGGAATCATCCAACTGGACACCAGTAACATGTGGTGCCTCTCAAGATTCCATCTTAGGGCCGTTACTTTTTTTTGTATATATCAATGACCTTTCATCAGTAACACTACCAGATGCCTTGTTTATTTTATTTATTTTTTGCATATGTTAGAAAAATTGTAGTAAATAGTAAATCAGATACAACCTAGAAACGTCGACTAAGGAAATTTTCATGGGCATTAATAAATGGTTCCTAGACAATTTTCTGCCCCAAAACCTTGAAAAAACATACCATATGCAGTTCAGAAATTGTAAAAGGTTTTTTGTCACTATGCCTAAAATATGACGACAAGCAGATAGACGAAGTTCACAGTGTTCAATTCTTGGGATTACAGCTTGATAATAAATTTAACTGGTAGGAGCATACCACGGAACTGCTGAAGCGCCTAAAGTATGCAATGCAAATGTTTCAGACATAGTTGATATAAAAATAAAAAAGCTAGAGCACTACGCTTACTTTCATTCCAAAATGCCATACAGGATTATTTTCTGGGATTGCTCACCAAACCAAGCTAAACTTTTCCGAGCCCAAAAACATGCAATACGGATTATTTGTGCCGTAAACTCAAGAACGTCCTGCAGAGGGAGATACCTTCCCAATAAATATATTCCTTAAAGAAATTTGTAATTTTTGTATTTCAAACGAACAACTCAGTTCACAGAATCAGTACATTCACAAAGATTTAAAAACGCCTACTTGGTTCCGAAAGATGTACACTGTTCACCAATACACATTTTCAATAAAGTTCCAGCAACCATAAGAAGTTAAACTAATTACAAAGTTCAGTTTGAGAAGAGTCTAAAGGATTTATTGGTGGCCAACTCCTTCTACTCCATCAATGAATTTCTTAGCGGAACCGGTTGATGCCTCTATGTTGTTGGGGGTTGGGTTATTTGGGGAAGGAGACCAGACAGCGAGGTCATCGGTCTCATCGGATTAGGGAAGGACGGGGAAGGAAGTCGGCCGCGCCCTTTCAAAGGAACCATCCCGGCATTTGCCTGGAGCGATTTAGGGAAGTCACGGAAAACCTAAATCAGGATGGCCGGACGCGGGATTGAACCGTCGTCCTCCCGAATCCTCTATGTTGTTAATATCACATAATGTGAATATTTCTTAGAATCTGACTTCTGTATAAAGAATTATCATACGCCCCCAAGTATGTTGAATATTTAATACCAAGTGAGAAGTTTTATATTCTCTTAAATGCAAATATGCTTAAGCTTGCTTTTTTTTTCACCCACCCGTAATCCGCAAGGGCAATTTCATTTGGGATCTGTGGCATTATTGTGTAAATATTTGTTGCGTATTCTTGTTTCTGAAACGTTCCACATCCCATTAGAGGATCTCTTCGCTATGGATCAATTGGAACAAAAAATGCACCTAATCTCTAATCAAAACTGAAAATATCTTGCCGTGTTTTCGATGACCTCGTCACCATGACATTAGGTGCAAAAATTTGTAATATTAAAATAAACCACAATGCTACATTGAACACTCTCTCGTCATTGTCTCGAAGTACATTGCAGTACGTCTGACGTACTTCGGACACCCAAGCTGCCCAATGCCTGCCTACACAAGATGCTTACACTAGGCAACGAGCAACACTGAGAGTCTTATTTCTGAATGCATGCTTGGCTGCAATAATAAACCACATTATTCCGGAGAATGAAAACTGTATGAACACGCAGTTAAGCTAGCTTGGTGGAAATCTCGGTTACGACCATGTGAAGGCCACCATCGTATTTGCTGCGTCTGTTAACAGACCACAGTGCAGGCGAAGCAGTCGGTAATACACCGTGCTTTAGGTGTCCCGTTATAATACGTCTCACTGTACAATGAAGCACGTCGTGGCTCCCTATGGCTTCTCCTGTTGTGCATTAAGAAACCTTGCAACTCAGCACCTTCAAGCGCCGAGGCATGACGCGGTAGCAGTACTAGTTACGGTTGTTTTCAGTCGTGTGTGTAGAGAAAACGTGCTTCTTTTTTTCTCACTCATGTTAACAGCTGGATTACCTGAAGACAGCGTACTTAATTTTCTCAGTTTGCTGTTCATACTGTCTCACCCCGTAGTCAGAGGAAATTAAAAACCGAAATGCACACATAAAAAAATGGTTCAAGTGGCTCTGAGCACTATGGGACTTAACTTCTATAGTCATCAGTCCCCTAGAACTTAGAACTACTTAAATCTAACTAACCTAAGGACATCACACAACACCCAGTCATCACGAGGCAGAGAAAACACACATAACCAGTCGCTTTTACTGATCTCTCTACGTTTCAGAGGATTGTATATCCTTATCAGGAGGATGTAAATGATTTCGGCATACGATGTTCCCCGGGAAACCTGTGGCATCAGCAGGAAAAAACTAGTGTAGTACAAGACTCAAGATAATTGACTGCTTTAATTGCGTGAAAAACACTAATATTAAAACTTTCCAGTTTTACAGACTGCTTTTCAAAGTTGTATTTATATTACACATGCTTTCTATAAACTTATATAAACAAAGATTGAATATGTAAGAAAACCTTGTACAGGGAACACGTAATATGATTATGCGGCCAAAGCGGCGAGTTATTTTAATAATAGTTTCTTACTATTTATGTTGTGTTCGTGTGTATGAAAGAGAAAGAGAAAGAGTGTGTGTATGTGTGTGTGTGTGTGTGTGTGTGTGTGTGTGTGTGAGAGAGAGAGAGAGAGAGAGAGAGAGAGAGAGAGATGGGAGTGGGGAGGAGGGGTTATGACAGAGGGATGAAGGAGATGGGGAAGGAGAGAGGAGAGAAGGAATAAATAGACATACGCATCCTCCCTTTCATTGAGTACTATAAACAAAACCACCATTTAGCATCACGGTAGCTACTATGCTGCCCCATAAATATACGAGTATAAACCGGATTTGAGACATCCTTCGACCACAGACATGCGCACCATAAAAGCAATCTTCCACTGTTATTATATTGTTTGTGCGTGGACATGGAGCTGCAACGTCGGGTCTCGTAAACGTGAGGCCACTCGTACGCAGAAGAGTGAGACACCCACACACAAAGTGTCAGGGACTGACCGCAAGTACCATGAAAGTGAAAGTCTGACGGCAACTCCCGACATCGATCATCGCTGTTACGTCATTTCCTCCCCGCAGACGGTTAAGAACGCCTCGAGACATCTAGTACGTACTCCGCCCACCATCGCCAGCGTTCTCTAATCATAGTACACTACATCTCAATTTGAACCTGCCATTTTTATACGTTTACAAAAGGAGTAATTTAAGACTCACTGCTTGGAAAATTGTCCACTTGTATTTCTGTTTCAGCTACTATTTATTGCACACTCACCACAGTACACAGCATAGTCACGTACAGAGTCCGGTGCTGATTTGCTTCACAGTGTGGGGGCAGCAAACACTCGTAAGTTAGGCTGCCGCTCCGTAAGCAGGGGACCTGTAAGGCTGTCTTGGGTAGAAAACGACACGCAGCAATCACGGGTTAGTCCAACAGTTAATCCTTAGGTTATACGAAACTTAAGGCAGACCTAGCACGACGAGAGTGAAACAAGCAATGCCTGTAACTTTTTTTTCCTTTCCCGCACGTCTGGTGCTGTGCAGATCCAGCCAGAACTCCAGCGCTCTGCCACGACATTTTTTTCAGCACGATGTTTTTTAAAGTTCTACTTCACTTTGTCTCCAAAGAAGGGTATTTATATTGGGTCCCTACCTACCTTCTTGCTTTGTGGTTCTTCAGCATTCGGTTTTGACAGGTACTACCTCAAACTCTATACATAATAAGATTGAAAAACATAACGAATATAAATATTTTGATTGGTGACAAAATTATTCTTTTGTCCTAGGATCTGTCAGTTTGCGTCTACACTGTCATTTTTCTGTGACCAGGCACGATGGAATTTTAAAGTGATCTCGCTCAGATGCCATTTGTCGGTAAAGTAAGCTTTTTATGACGGATACTGTATCCCATAGGAGGGTAGTATTGTTGAATAGCCTTACCCGGCTGTACCTTGGCTAATTTTATGTACTAGTCTCAGTTTGCGCAAATTCATAAATGTCTGTTGTGCATTTCCATTGCTTTGAATCCCCCCTTAAAAACTTTGTTTTGGACAACGTGGAGTGCTTTTAGTTGAGTTTCGACGCTATGATCCAAGTCGTGCAGCCATACAACATCGCAAGCAGCAGTGTGGCTTTGGAAAGTCACGGCTTGGTGTTTATTTGAAAATTGGAAGAATTGCGCTAAACCTTTTGCCGTAGTTAAATATTTGTGTCGCCTCTCAGCGATGTCGTAGTTACTCCAATGTATTTAACTGTTTTAATTGTTTTGTTTCTATTGAGAGTGTGAAGTTGTTGTCGCGGAATTGCGTATTTATTGGAGAAGTTCACTGGCATGCGCAACTAAAGGACGAAAGTAGCTTTCGCGTGATGTGTCACTGGCACGTGGTACAGCTCGATGAACCTTGGAGAGTACAATTGGTGGACGGTCGTTGGTACATGTGGATGTGATCCAATACGTCTCCCCAATGCATGCCAGAGCGGCTTTTGGTTTCGCCAGGGGACGTTCCAAGAGTTCCTCCACCTGTACTACTCAATGCAGTCACGCATTATCTTTCGTAAACAGCATGTCATTCTCAATGGTGAGAAGTCTTCTGAAGTAAGAGTGACTTCAGGTGTGCCGCAGGGGAGTGTCGTAAGACCGTTGCTATTCACCATATACATAAATGAGCTTGTGGATAACATCGGAAGTTCACTGAGGCTTTTTGCGGATGATGCTGTGGTATATCGAGAGGTTGTAACAATGGAAAATTGTACTGAAATGCAAGAGGATCTGCAGCGAATTGACGCATGGTGCAGGGAATGGCAGTTGAATCACAATGTAGAAAAGTGTAATGTGCTGCGAATACATAGAAAGAAAGATCCCTTATCATTTAGCTACAATATAGCAGGTCAGCAACTGGAAGCAGTTAATTCCATAAATTATCTGGGAGTAGGCATTAGGAGTGATTTAAAACGGAATGATCATATAAAGTTGATCGTCGGTAAAGCAGATGCCAGACTGAGGTTCATTGGAAGAATCCTAAGGAATTGCAATCCGAAAACAAAGGAAGTACGCTCAGTAGCTCGGTACGGGCTTTTGTTGAAGTTTCGAGAACATACCTTCACCGAGCAGTCAAGCAGTATACTGCTCCCTTCTACGTATATCTCGCGAAGAGACGGTGAGAATAAAATCAGGGAGATTAGAGCCCACACAGAGGCATACCGACAATCTTTCTTTCCACGAACAATACGAGACTGGAGTAGAAGGGAGAACCGGTAGAGGTACTCAAAGTTCCCTCCGCCGTACACCGTCGGGTGGCTCGCGGAGTATGGATGTAGATGTAGATGTAGAAACATGAAAGCGGGGCCAAATGCACTCCTGAAAAGACGCAAATGGGGAGGGACTAAGGCCTCACGACAATGTTGACCTGTGTGACTAGGAGGTCAGTACGTCCACGCAACATTATGCGTCCCCACAACATAACACCTGGACCACCACAACGATCATGTTCGACATTGTTGCTAGGGGCAAGGTGTGTTCCCACCTTTCGACATATGAGGGGACTTCCAGCACTGTCAAACGTGATCGTTCCGCTGGTCCAGATGCTATGGTATGGGGAGGCATAATGTTGCGTGGACGCACTGATATTCTAATCTTTCAGCACGTTAGACTCACCGGTCAAGGTTATTGTGCCACTCTACTCCTTCCCCCTGTGCGGCTTTCAGGTGTGCGTTCGACCGTGACCATCACTTTTTATGGGTTATAACGCGCGGCCTCATTGCACAGGTGCACGAATGGTCTGGCCTACTTGTCATCCGGAATTAAATTCCATCGAGCACGTGTGAGATGCGTTGAAGAGAGGTATTGTAGCATGTCCACAAGCACCAGCATTGTGGCGAGTGTGGGAACACACTGCAGAGCAGGCACTGCCGTGCATGTGATCGCAACATAGACTGTTAAGATCAACGTCCCGCCTTTTGTAATTTCCAGAGGACCATTATAAATTGCTGTGACTTTAGTGCGGTTGTTGTCTTTGAATAAAAGAGTGATTTCTTTTAGCCTCATTGCATATTTCTTTCATTTACTTTCTGTATTATACTGTAGCAGTTTTTCTATGTTCACCATGTGATCAGAAGTATCCGGACAACCCAAAAGCATACGTTTTTCATATTAGGTGCATAGTGCTGCCACTTACTGCCAGGTACTCCATATCAGCGACCTCAGTAGTCGTTAGACATCGTGAGAGAGCAGAATGTGTGTGAAATCTTATGGGACTTAATTGCTAAGGTCATCAGTCCCTAAGCTTACACACTACTTAACCTAAATTATCCTAAGGATAAACACACACACACACACCCATGCCCGCGGGAGGACTCGAACCTCCACCGGGATCATCACGGATTTCGAACGTGGTCAGGTGATTGGGCACTTGTGTCATACTTCTGTACGCGAGAATTGCACACTCCTAAACATCCCTTGGTCCACTGTTCCCGATGTGATAGTGAAGTGGAAACGTGAAGTGGCACGTGCAGCACAAAAGCGTACAGGACGAACTCGTCTGTTGACTGTCAGAGACCGCCGACAGTTGAAGAGGGTCGTAATGTGTAATAGACAGACATCTATCCAGACCATCACACAGGAATTTCAAACTGCATTAGGATCCACTGCAAGTACTATGACAGTGTGGCGGAAGGTGAGAAAACTTGCATCTCATGGTCAAGAGGCTGCCATAAGACACACATCACGCCGGTAAATGCCAAACGACGCCTCGCTTGGTATAAGGAACGTAAATAATGGACGATTGAACATTGTTTGCTTGCTGAATAATTTGGCCCTTATTTCCCACGGGAATGTCGTTGATGAAAATATTGAACAGATTGAATGGCAACACAAATTCTTCTGTGATGCCTGCTTGTACGACGTTGTATGCTGAGATCTTTGACTGGTAATACCTGTAGCTGATTCTGACAGACCTTATACACAGCCCGAGACGGGTGGAACCACCCATCTCACATGGTGCCAACAGCGTGGCTTCATGGTTACTTGAAGATCGGCAATGTTCCGAAAGCTCGGGAACTAAGGCCCTTCGTGTTGTCGACGGCAATTTCGATAATCAGCTGTCCTCTCGGTTGTGATTTGTTTTCGGAACTATCTCCGCATTTACATCTTCTTTTTCTGTTTGGGTACAAGACTGAGAATACTGGTGCTCCCAGATCAGAACTGGACATTTTTCATCAGGAATTTGTTGAAAAAGTAAAGATTGCACGCTCCTTGCTTTATCTTAGCTCCTCAGTGGAGTTATTCTGTTCTCTCCTCCTCTCTCTCTCTCTCTCTCTCTCTCTCTCTCTCTCTCTCTCTCCCTCCCTCTCCCTCTCCCCCCCCCCCAAACAGGATGGTAAGTATAATTCGCACACATGTGAATCTGATGTCTCAGTTTCCTTCGTATTTCTAAAAATATAATTCAGAATTCAGATCAACGACGCTAGCACGATTCCCTTTATTCAATTAAAAATAATAAATTCCTTGTGATCGGAATCAGCATATTGATTATCGAGTTCAGGGTTGAAGGAAAATTAAAGAGAGTGAAAAAAATTCCTTATCGGAGTAGTTTCTTTTTTAAAATAAGACTTAATAACTGCAGCCTTTGAGCCAAGAAACTGTTTGGCGAGGTTTCTATGGGAATTAAAGGCACCTGTTTTGCATCCTAGATATCATAAAGTGCTTTGTCTCGAAATCAGAGTTAGCCAGTTTGTTGACTACCCGCAATTTTTATGAATGTATGTTATTCTAAGTAGACTTCTGATATTCGTGTTGTTGTGTCTTGTATGCGATATAAATGAGACCTCTTTTTGTTTCAGGTAACTAATTTGCAGTGACAAATTGAGGTGACATTAGTAGACTCCGTTGTCGGTGAGTTTTCCTGTACGCATTGTCAAAAATAGTATGTTTTAGTACTACAGTAGTAATTATTTTAAGCTTCTGTTTTTGGTGATGAGAGTATTTCGGCAGTCTCTATTGGTAGCAAGTTCGATATGCCAAGAGGAAAGAATAACATGCGCTACGACGCATATTTAAAGCAACTATCGACAGGCAGCCAACGCTGAAGTAGATGGGAAGTTGGCAATTAAGGAGAAATGTGACAGCCACCAATATCTCACGTAATAGACACATAACGCCGATAAGAGTAATGAGAAGTGGCACATGTGTTCAATAACATACTACAGTTTATGGTATAAGTCTCGTGTATCCACGACTTCTATATTCACAGACTGACAGCAAGAACATGATGACTTATCGATTGTCTTAGACTAGAAGCCCTTTGGTGCTGTAATACGTATGTATCTACCGACAATAAAATTTGGTTCTGATGTAACATAATATACGATTTCTCTTATAGCACACAACTGCCTGAAAATTCCTTCAATAACAAACATTTAACGAATATTTACTCAAACAGAAGTTACCATATGACTCAAGTTTAAAAATTACTCCTAATGTAGCTAACATTTATTGACAGGGCCACCTTCTATACACTGTGATACAGTGGGTTTCGAGGGATATAGCTCAAATTAGCTATTCTCATAAAGTCTGATACAAAAACATTAACCCACTTGGTTGTAAATCCTTTTTATAAAGGCTTTTTGAAGTATTTGGACTATCGTAATCGAAGCAGCAGGTCGATTCAGACATCTAGTTCGCACACCAGACGTTCCAATTAATATGAATTAATTAAAATTTTTAAAATGTAAATATGTACTATGTTTCATATACGTTCTCCAGATAACGTATGTTAACAAATTCTCATACATCACATTTGTTATTATGGTTTAATATCTATGACGTGGACAGTTTTTGTTTTGGTAATATTATGGTAAACCGTTTTGATGTTTCAATTCAACTACATCCGTCCACACATTAATAAAATTCAGTGACGATTTTACAAACACGACTTACATTTATGAAGAACAACCCCCCTTTCACTTCTACATTGTTAGATTATCAAACTCTGTATTATACAGTAAACTGATGTTCTGTATAAATTAAAAATACGCCAGATATTAATGACCATGAAGCCACGTGGTCATCACGATATGTAGTTAGCTCCACATTCAAACTGCTCAAAAGCAGCTCCCTGAGATGGATTAGGCACCATCCATGGTGCATTCACCTGGTTCCAAAGTTCATCTGTGATGGTTGGCCTTGGGTCACAGCATTGCACCCGTCGGGTCAGCATATCCGACACATTGTCGACTGACAAGTGGCGGGCCAGGGCGAAATGCTGTCATCCTGCGAAGGCACCTGTTCGTACAGCAACATGTAGTCATGGATAGTCTAGCTGAGAAATGTCGTCTCAAGTATCGTGGAGAAAGTTTGTGGCTAAGGGTAACAGGATGTCATTTGCTTAGGTCACTCTGGTCACAGTGCCCTGGACATCCACAAACTGTGATTTATGGTTGTACCTAATAGCACCCACACCATACGGCCTTGAGTTGGCTCTGTATGTCTTGTCCGAATGCAGTTACAGTGATACCGCTCCCCCTGTCAGCGGCGAACCAAAATGCGGCCACCATTTTCAAACAAACAAAATCTGGCTTCGTCCTAAAACAGTATCTGGTGCCATTCCTGTCACCAGTGCCGTCGTTCCATACACAATTGCCGTCTAGCTTGTTTCTACACAATCGTCAATGGTACACAGAAGCGGACGACGAGCACATAACCCATGCTGTAACAACGATGACGGACTGTCACCTCTGATAGCGTATGATATGTTTCATTGTTCTGCTGTTGCGCCAGAGCCACGGAGGACGCAGAATCGTCCTGTAATGCCAATTGGATGACTTATCAGTTTTCTTGGGGATGAGGTCTAGGCGGCGTGATCTGATCCATGTCATCGTGTTCTATGACCTTCCGTGTACCATTGTTCACACACTCGCAGCACTGCTGAAACACTTGGTCCCACAGGATGACGAGTTTCTCGGACGGATGCAGCACATTATCTCATGCCAATAATGCGCCCTCTTTCAAACTCACTGATTAGACGGTACGATTCACACATACGTCTCCGAGGCGTCCTGCACAGGTGCTCAAGACACACTGATCCACTACCTTCAGCGACAACGAGAGCCACGGGCATATTTTGCCGGTAGGTGGTGTTGCTCCGCGACATCGATGTTGACCTTGAACCCACGGGCTGACATGCTTCAAACGCTATTCATTTTTGTGGAACAAGTCCTGTGAAAATGAACGTCCTGTCTCCAGTCGTTCAAGGTGTTCTGCTTTTTCTGAATATGAGTGTACTTTAAATGCAAATATTTTAGATTAGTCTCTGCCTGACTGTTACTGACATCGATTGAAATAGCAATTTACGGTTGATGATGATTATGAGGCCCCATACTCTGAGGAGGAAACCCGCACCGCTGTACTAGGCAAGGTCCTAGTGGAGGTGGTTTGCCATTGCCTTCCTCCGACCGTAATGCGGATGAATAATCGGATGAAGACGACACTACAACACCCAGTCATCTCGAGGCAGGAAAAATCCCTGCCCCTTCCGGGAATCGAACCCGGGACCTCGTGCGCGGGAAACTAGAACGCTACCGCAAGACTACGAGCTGAGGACGAGATTACGGTTACCAGTTACAATCACTTATTTCCACTATGGGTTTCAGACGTTTAAACCTCTGTCTTGTTGACTTGCTGGCGTTGTCAGTATTGTTAGCAAGACATCAGGAATTCCTCATGGCGGACATGATTTAATTGCGCCCTCTATGTAGCTGTTTGATGGCGGCCATCCGATTATTGCGGCCACCCGCTTATCCGCATCATTACCCGGTTCATCGCAGAAGGCGCTGAAGATAGCGCGTTGGAGCACTGAAATGGATCGCAGACAGATTAAAACCTTTCAATACAACTGAAGAATTCAGTCAAGGATGTCTGCAGCATCACTGACCCTCAGCACGGCGACCACTATTTTGGCTACCTTTGGCGTGTCAGCCGAGGCACGCGCGCCGAAATTGGTGCGTCCAATGACAACACTCAACACAGCAGTGGCACCACCTGGCGTTTTAAGACGAGTTCTCGTTCTGTGCATAGCATCGTTGGATTCGTGATTTCCTGTCAGAAACGCCACAGTTGATAGTAATTGACGGAAAGTCATCGAGTGAAACAGAACTGATTTCTGGCGTTCCCCAGCGTAGTGTTATAGGCCCTCTGCTGTTCCTTATCTATATAAACGATTTAAGAGACAATTTGAGCAGGCATCTTAGATTATTTGTAGACGATACTGTCACTTATCGTCTGGTAAAGTCATCAGAAGATAAAAAAAATTGCAAAACTATTTCGAAAACATAACTGTATGGTGGCAAAGTTGTCAGTTTACCACAAATGATGAGGTCATCCACATGGGAGCTAAAAAAAAAAAAAAAAAAAAAAAAAAAAAAAAAAAAAAAAAAAACGTTAAATTTCGGGTACACGATAAATCAGTCAAATCTAAAGGCAGTAAATTCAACTAAATACCTAGGAATTACAACTACGAGCAACTTAAATTGGAAAGAACACATAGAAAATGTTGTGCGGAAAGGAAACCAGAGACTGCGTTTTATT